>NC_063214.1:39038891-39341922 GCF_020740725.1 Corvus hawaiiensis
TGCACTGTCACGTTGTCAAGGAGGTTGGGAATGAATGGGAAGTTGAGAGGAGACTCTGCTGACTCCAAGTGACCCAAGGAGTATTCCAGACCATATGACATCATACTCAGTATATGAAGTAGGAGGAAGACAGAAGAAGGAGGGGATGTTTGGAGTTGTGGCATTTGTCTCCCCAGGTCACCATTATGCATGATGGGGCCCTGTTCTCTTGGAGATGGCTGAACACCTGCCTGCCCAGGAAGAAACGAAAGAATTTCTTGGTTTGCTTTCCTTGTGTTCACAGCTTCTTCTTTTCTTATTAAACTGTCTTTTTCTCAACCCATGAATTTTCTAGCTCTTGCTCTTTCAGTTCTCTCCCCGATTCTGTTTGTGCAGGACTGAGCAAGCAGCTGCAAGGTTGGTTGTTGGCTGGGGTTAAGCCACAACAGATGCACAGATTATCTCTCTTAAGTTTTGAGGAAACACTTTTAAGACTAACAAGCAGTAGCCATACTATATCTAACATTAATATTTTTCCCATGCTGACATAAAAAATATTACAGTAAAGTTGTTTTATAATATTGTCCATCCGTGGATCTCAGGGTGCTTTGAATCAAGAAAAAGTCTGTCACAGTAGAACAACTATGGTACAGCAGGGATTCAATGTCAAAATCACACCCGGGGCAGGATCAGGACTGCAAGCAGCCTCTGAAAGGAAATGAAAGTGGAGTCTGACTGAATGGACAATGTGATATTACACATATTATATTGATCCTGAGTCTTTCCAAAGAAGAAGAAATGAGCACAGGTAGAATGAAAAATTTATGAGATTTCTGGATTTTGAAATATTTCACTTTTCATCTTCTATAAAGAAAGCAATGTCCATAGCTTCAACAATGACTTCCTCCAAACTGGAGATATGAATTCCAGATTGACACAAAATAATTGAGTGCAGATAACACAAGCACAAACCCAAAGAAACAGACTTTTTCACATGGTTATAAACCTTTTCCTGAGGCTCACAGCCATAGTTTGTCAAGGACTAAACAGACTATCCAAAAATTTAGTCCAGAAGCCGCTGTAGAGCCATTATTCAGCACTGTTGAACATTGCAACACACCTATGAGTATAACTTTGTTAAAGCTTTCAGTTTAGGGTTTCATGGACAGAAAAACAAAAGTACTGCCAGTGCTTGACAGAACACAGAACCTAAACCAGTGATCTCCCCACTAGTAGTTCCATGCATACATCACAAGGGGAATACTGGAAAGGAACCTAATAAATTTAATATAGCATTGTCTCAGTAAGATTTGTCTCTCTTCTCTGTGGAGAAAAGCATTGATGGATGGGTAGAAATAGCCAGATTCAGTAAGTCCATTGCTATAGTGGAAGTTCATGAGTCACAGGTTCCCTGGAGGTTCCTTGAGATAATACAGGGACAGTTTGTCACTTTAGGATAGGAGACACCAGATGGTACAATAACACATTTCCAGCAGTGCTCTAATCACTGTGCAAAATACTTGTTTCAAAACAGAAGTGCTATGAAGTTGCTGAGAATACATATTCTACTGGTAGCACAGTCAAAACATCAGCATCTTGTTTTTTCTTGCCTGCTCTTGCCTCCTCAATTTCTTCTTTAGAGTTTTGATAGTATTTTCAGATAGTAGTTTTCTTCCTGAGGAATCAGGGCTTCCATACTAATTTTTTTTTCCTTCTCTCCTGTCTCACATAAAACAGGCCCTAAACTAGACTGTCTGTCTGCTTAAAACTCAACGTAGACATAAAGGACTTTGGAATAGGGCCAGGATTCACAGTATCTTGTGGGATTAATCATCTGTTGTATAATATCAAAACCTTTTTGCTCTACATCAAAATTCTGAGCTTTCTAGGTCAGAAAGGCTTTATATGTTCTGATTTCCTGCTTAACACCACCGTCACAGTACAGCTGTGAGGATTTAAATTCCTGTTTTACAAAGTGAAGATGCAGTTATCAGTGAAAGTGAACAGGGCAGATGAGTAGTTCCAGTATGACTGCACCATCTCCAAGGTCTTGCAAATAGTGTTTGACAGCGCTTAAAAGACTATACACTACTCAAAACCTGGAAGTTAGAAATGGAGCTTCCCACAAAGTCTTCTTAATCATGAAAGAGTAAAGTTTGACTCGATGTTGTCTGACCTCAGCACATAGACTGGATTTAGCTATGTAACTGTTGTCGGACAAGAGGAAACAAAGAACTGTGATTCAAAAGAAAACAAAATCTGAGCCCGCTTTGTAACCATACACAGTCCTTTAGTTTGAGTAGACCCAAATATCACACAAATCCAGGGAAGCTGGACTTTCTTAACGTTGGGCTATCCTGAGGCGCACATTCAACATGGTGTCCCCATGCTCTTCAGGGAAATACTTATATCCAGTTGTGACTGAGCAAATGACTGCACGTGATATAATTTCTTCATCATCTTAGAATTTAAAAATATCCAAGATATTAAATTAAATTCCTTGCAACAAATGGTGTTAAATTATTATTGTTAAGAATGCCAACATGAGGAAAAGGTAAAGCAAAAGATCTCTTTGTAATACTTAGATATTGTAATTGATGCTGTCATGTCACATACTTGTTTTTGGCAGGCCACACATCACTCATTGCAGTCATTTTTACACAAGAAACAAGCAAAACTGACTGGAATAGGGTTAGATGCAGCCCACTGCATCTAAGCACCCTTAAAACCAAAAGGAAACTTTTACTTTAAACTTTTAAGGAAGTCTGAGACAAATCTTTTAAAAATAATTTGGTCAGAAAAATTCAGACTTAACACTTTTCTTCAAAATTCAGCTATTTGTAAAAATAGAAATGTTTAGCAGAAGACAGCCTTCCTCATGCTAAAAAAGCTCTGGAAACAAATTTCCACCTGAAATTTTCCTAGGTTTCTGCCAGTTTGTGTCTTTGTTCTCCTACCAACTCAGAGTGCCCTTTCTTAGAGTTCTAGTCTGAAGAATTCGAAAATTTGTGTCTCCGGAAACAGACACAGACTGCTGTGTAGGTGGCTGTCCTGCTTGCTTTTGGGGAGAATGCTGACTATACAGGTTTGCAATAAAATAAGGAAAAATATCAGCTTTGAAATTGCAGAAATTTTTGGATATGTCCAAATATTTTGACCAATGAGTTCAAACTTTCCTACCCATTTCTACTAGGAAGTTAATGCTTTCTTTTCAGTTCACATTAGTGGGAGAAGACAAAATTTAAATGAGTGTACAGGAAAAAAATTTTCCCTTTAGTCATCTGTTTATATGGTATCATAACAAAGATTTTAAAAACCTCCCAGTAATGTGGACATAAAGGGCTATCTCAAATACTGAAGCAAAAGCAGTGAACGAGACAGGAAACCCATTGAAATATAGGGAATAAATATATTTTGAATACTATCACACTTGCTGTTCATCCTCTGAAAATTCAGTAGGCAGAAACCCATAAAAATCCCACCACATGAATCTTTTTAATGTGCCTTTATATGGATACATATGTTATAGAAAAACTTGTCTTATATTTCATAGATGTATTTATACATATGTATGTATGTTACCAGCAAAAGAAGCTTTGTTTAAATTCAATTTGTCTTAGAGCAGCACAGTATGGATTGATAGCTTAGTGTGTTATGCAAGTGGAAAGGTTTCATTTGGAAGCTAAGTAAGCAGGTTTTTAATAATTCTGATGAAAAAAAAATCCCAGACATATCAATACAATATTTCTGATATTTTTTAGCTTTCTTAATAAAAGTACTATGTCTGCTGTAATTGTTTATAGTTCAACCAAACACATACCTTTCAACACTGAAATAAAGAGAGAAATAGGCTGTGGAGGACATCTTGGTCTACAAACAGAAAGGTCTCATAGTTTGTTTTAAATAATAATACCTTAAAATGGTAGAGATGAAAATACAAATTCATGCAGGAAGCTTTACACCTGAAAGTCCGCATCTTTAACTTGAAATGCCATAAAAAATATACATTTAAAAAAAAATAGATTTAATAAACAGTTTGACAAATGTCAACTTTACCTTCCTGGTGAGTCACCATTCTCATCAAACAAGATCATGTCCCCAGAGACCCCGGTAAAGTTTGTCTTCATGAGGGATTCCAGGAGTTTCCGACCATCTATGGGCCTCATGGCATCACAGAGGCCCACATAGCCTGGGCACAGTGACAGCTGCATGTTGTGGAGCCCATAGGCCATTGAGTATATTGCATTGATTACAAAGCCCATCTTGGAGTCCTGAACATGCTGTGTCCTCAGAGTCATCTGGCCTGTCAGGGAACAAGCAGAGGGTTTAGTGAATAGGGCTCGAATACAGTCATATCTTCAGACATTTGCTGGTGGCTTAATTATTAATAGCAGAAAAAGTATTTTAAAGTGTCTTAAACAGCTCATAAGAGATGTTTTTATTGGTACACACACTGACCATGTTAGAATAAAAACAAAGAAAAGAAAGTAGCGGTTCTCCTTAAATATGGTATTATCCAGATGTTACATTTCTCTGTGCAGCTCATCAGCTCACCTCACATTTGTTGGTTTTCGAGTGCTGCTCATTTATTTTTAAAGCATGCACCATGGACATTATAAAACAACATTTTAGGGAACCCAGAGACTTCTCTCCACCTGCAAAAATCTCTCCAAAAACTTCAGAAATATTAGCTGAGATGTAAATGCTAATAAGAGGTTTATTCTCTAGGGACCTTATAAAAACGTTCCACTTGTGGAAAAACAGTGTTGCCCAGAGAAGTTGTTGATGCCCCATCCATGGCAGTGTTCAAGGCTGGGTTGGGTGGGGGCTCTGAGCAACCTGGTTTAGTGGAAGGTGTCCCTGCTCATGGCAGAGGAATTGGAACTACATTATCTTTAAGGTCTCTTCCAATCCAAGCCATGCTACAATTCTATGAAAACACTTTCGTTTCAGACATGGAACTAATCCTGTGCAAAGAGACTGACCCTAAGTACCACCTGTTTACTGTACCGAAACTCCCCCTGATAACTCTCCTACTTGTATATCTCTTGCTCCTCTCTCTTTATGAAGTGAGGATGACAATGCAATACAGATGAATACATTAAAAAATCTGTGAAGGGTTTGACAGTGTGGGTTAGGCAATGACTCTCTTTAGCCAGAATTGGTGAATCTCAATTTTTTTGTTTTTTAAAACATGATGTTTGCATTTCTATTCTCTATTTATGCTTCTGTGAAATGCACAGGAAAAAATTAGTTTGGCAGCACCTTGAAGACCTTTATTTTTTATAACCCACTGTTATTACTAACACAGATTTTCTCTGTTGACAGCACTAGGCAAACTAAAAAGGAGTACGTTGGACTTTTTCCTCCCAGCTGCAGTCTGGCCACAGGATCTTTAATACTGGGGAAGTGAGAAGAGTCAGAGATAAAACAACTGCATCAATGGTGCTGGAAATTTATCTGACACCTAGAAAGAATTGTCTCTGGAGGGAGGACAAACAAAGAGCTCTGTTAGAACTTTGCTCTCCTTTTATCCACCAAGCAGCAAGACTCAGAGCTAGGGAGTCCCTTGTGTGGGCAGCTGAGAGCAAAGGGAATGCAAATAACCTGTCCACTTCATGAGACTCTGCCTCCCACAGAGGCATTTTGAGGGGCAGGGATGGTGCTCATACTTGCCCATCTGAGTTGCAGAGGCAGCACAGTCTGAGAAGTATTTTATGGCACGAGACGATTAAGGCACAGACAATTTTTTTCTTTAAAGAATTGAAGACTAATATATGACTCTCGGGGTGGTACTCATCTAGTTTAACAATATCCATTCATAAGACTAGAACCCATTGTGATGTATAGGCACCTTTGGTGGAAAAGAGTAAGAACCTCCAGCTGTTGATCAATTCTATCATAAAATAGGTATGGCTACATACAAGCACACCTTTTCAGTGGTGAAAAAAAACATCACCCCACAATTCTAATCACTAAAATATATTGCAGCACTGGAAACATCAGAAAGGGTAGTAAAACACAGAGTTGGAACCGAAAAACACTGTGTAGAGGTCAGTAAATGAATGAGAGAACTGAGAGATCCCTTTTTCCCTTCTGTTTTATGTGGAAGCTGGCAGCACCATTTCCAGTCAACCTCAGGATCAGTGATTATTAACATTTTGGAAGGCTAAGAAATATGAGCTTGAAGTATCTTAATGGAAAAAAAAAACCCGTAGAAAAAACATACAGTGCTGCTCATTTGTTCTGTTCTACCAAGGTATTGCTTTTTCCTAATTAAAAATAATAGGCATAAAAACTACAACAGTGGAGTACATGTAAAACCCATATTAACTGAAATTAAGTGGAAAATTGAACAAGCGTATTACACAGCAATACACAAATCTTGGTTTAACCAATTATTCATCCACAAAATTAGCAGCTCACACACCGTGCAGTTAATTATAGTAGCCATTAGAATGAATCAGACTTACATTGGCAATAGTATTTATCGTAAAACAATATTTCAGCTGCTCTATTGCATATGATTGCTTAGAAATCTAATAACTTAATTCTTTATTCATACTCTCCACTGGGCTTTCTGCTTCAATTTTATGGAATTATTATTCTGATTTTCTTTAAACACTGAACCTCACTCCGTTCACCTGATGATTTATAATTAGGCTGCTTAGCTCTTCCTAGAAGCTGCTGGAAATTGTCAATGGAGTTGTGAGGGATTTAGCTGTTGTGAGAATTTCAATACACTTCCTGCAGCTGGAGAACACATTCCCCTGAGATATTAATTGCCTCACTTGGCTATATAGGGGCAAATCCAACCTGCCAAGGTTAGTTTATAGTACCACAAGATTCTGTATTTAAGGGAACATCACAAAAACTAAGACAAAGATTTGTTTTTCCTTTTAGTAAACTGTAATAAAGCCTTAAAAAATACAAGCATTAAAAAAACCTCAAACAAAACCAAGGCTGAAAGTGATTTTCAACCCATTTCACAAAGTACTTTGGCACATCAGACTTGAAGCATGTAAGTAACTCTAATTTACCTCAATAACCCTAGAAGTGGTTTTAAGGGAAGGCTGAATACACAAGCTAAAAGGTAGTCTCTCACTCAACAAAAAAAAAGTAAAAATATTTTAAATCTATCTGTGCAACAATTATGATTTATGTAGCCTTAAACACATAGTTCACTTAAGAGTTCTTGCCTCTTGCTGGAACTCTAGCACTTATATATTCTTATATATAAGTGCTAGAGTTATATATATATATTATATATATATATAGATTTATATATTCTTATCCTTATTACTCATCCATGAGTGCCGTCTTCAGTCAAGAACCTTTCCTGACACAAGGTAGTCATGACATGCAAATGTGGCACGGATTAATTTCATGGTGATGACAGTGTTTGAAATTTATCAACCTATTTATGAATCTATGCTGAGGTTTTCAACAGGGCACGTAGTGATGAGACAAAGGGGAACGGCTTTAAATGGAAAGAGGTCAAGTTTAGATTAAATATTAGGAAGAAATTGAAGGTGGTGAGTCACTGGAAAAAGTGGCACAGAGAAGCTGTGAATGCTCCATCCCTGGAAGTGCTCAAGCCAGGTTGGATGGGGCTTTGGTCTTGTGGAAGGTGTCCCTGCCCATGGCAGGGGGACTAAAACTACAGGATCTTTATGGTCCTTTCCTTTCCAATCCAAAATATTCTGTTCTATGAGTCTGGTATGATTAACTGTACAGAGAAGGCCCAGCACTAAACTCCTCATCCAAGTTGGTTCTTTTCTGTTGTCACATCTCCAAAGCACACAAATATGTAGATGATGAAAAAGAAACACGTTCTTTCACCAAGAAAGTGATTCCAACTAGCAACGGCTCATTTCTTGGATCTATTTAGAAACAGTTAGTGTACTTATGGGCAGTGATCCAAGAAAGCACTTATGGATGCTTAGTCCCTGTGCATGGTGAGCCAGCTCTGGACTGCTTCCATGCTCCAGAGCTACTCCAGCAGCTCCCAGCACTGGTGGTCCTGGTTACCAGTGAGACTAATAAAATAGCTCTTCTACGAACGACCCCCTCCTTCCAAATATGGAAAACCAAACCAAACTGAACCCACATCTTTGCAGTGAATTCTGAAATTTGTCTATTGTTTCTAGTACTTAGCATGAAAATAAGCATTCTTCAATAGATTTCATTATTTTACAGATTTTTGATGTAAAACCTGTCATTCTTTTTTTTTCCTGTTTTTACCCTCAAGGAAGATGAAATACAATTTTTTCTGCTTGCCAGCTGGTGATACTACAGAGCCTCATCAAGCAAGGATGTTAAAGAGTGCCAAATTACCATGGTTCAATATGCTTTTTCTGCTTTCTAACTTTTCCAAAGATGACAATACTTTGCATTTTAAAGACTGAAAAAAAGGTAAAAGGAAGAGTGAAAATACTTTACATTCCAGGCAATCCCTCATCCCTCTTATTTCATTCCCTGAGGAGAAATAAGAGAGCAAAATATGAGACACAATATGGGAGAATATTTTTTTCAAAGTGCAGAGTAGTTTTTTTGCTCTGCAATTAGTTTAACACTGAAATGAAGGGAAATTGGTAGTTTATTATTATTATTATTATTATTATTATTATTTTAAAATTTCTCAGTGATCAAAAGGTTGTTTACAACAAAGTCATAAGAGACATTACAATGGAAACCACAGGCATATCCTACAGCCTCCAATTATTTCATAATGTTTCCCCATGATTATATCACAATTTAGTTTCTGTACAATTTCCATAAATATGTCATTGAAAACTTCAGTGATCCTTTGTGCTAATTTTTGTTTTGAGGGACAAAAGGCTGACAGAAATGAGTTCTAGTTTTGCTAGCAAATACGTTGCACATTAATATTCTGCTCATGGTACTTGAAGTCCATCAACCAATGTGTTTTCCTATATTTTCTTTCCTTTTCTTTAGTGAATTTCTTAGAAAAAATCAGGACAACAGGCTTATCTTTCCACCAAAGACATGGTAGTGTCTGCTGGAGGATACAGTGCGTGACTTCTTAACTCCATGTTGTCCCTCTTGTGCTCCTTGGGAACACATGCGTAACTTTCCCTGGATCTGTGCGCTCTGGATGACATGCCACCAAGTCAGTCATCCCAGAAACATGCATGTCTCTTCACTGAAGGAATGTGAGGTATCTTATAAAATAGAGGAAAGATTGTGCGTACGAACCACATTGTTCATATCTAAATAAATTGTCGTTGTCTAAAGATATAGAAAAAGACTGTGGAACCTTTTTGAAAATCTGTTATCAGAGCTTCCTATCAAAGCAGTGTGAAATGATAAAGTAACTTTCAGTTCTGTGTTATTTGTAAGGTTCTGGGTGTATTTTTCTGCTAAAAAATCAATTGACGTAGTTTATTTATTTGTTTGTTTTCCTATTTTAATTTATTACAGTCTCTTAGACTGAAGAAAATAGATATTTCTTGCTATATGGGAAATTTCATGCAATTCAAATATCCTTTTTTCTTGGGAAATGTCATTTTGATGCTGAGGCAAAACACATGGCATAAAACTGAAACATTGTGCAAATTAAAAACTTGAAACAAAGCTTTTCAATGTTACTGAGATAAGAAAACAAAAATGATCCATTTCAATGCTGCTGTGGAACATTTTTGAAATTCAACGAGGAAATACCTTCCAGTGCAATCCACTTGCCCAATGCTTTTGACCAGTTCTAACTTTCACTCTTCTCAACTGAAAGCCGATACCAGCACTGTTACACTTTACATATTGAATAGCACTGAAATGTTGAGAATAACTGAGACCAAATTCAGTGCCCTAAAATTCAGAGAAGACTTTCAAAAGGTATTTTCGGTGTACTTAGTTGACTTTGGTGTTTTACAACTATCTGAGCCTGAGTGTCCAAGGCATTCTCAGAGCTCTCACAAATCTGACAGGAGGCTGACCTTCATCCCTGGGTGCCCACAAAGCAGCGGAAGTCTGGCTTCTCTTGTCAAGTTCACTACAATCAGCAAAAAGAGTAACAGCAACAGGTGGTCCTAGGAGAAGGTAAGTAAATAGATACCTATTTCTCCATATCATTTTCTTAACAACAGTACTATTCTTTCTCTACAGAATTCATTTTCTTTGGTCACAAATTGCAACAAAGCACAACTGCTACAGGTGCAAAAGCTTATTAAATGATGGTATAAAACTCTCAGTATATGCAAACATGTTTATATGAAGTATTTGAATCCATACAGGAAGTTGAACTGCTGAGAGAAAAAAAAGGCAGGAGCTATTCCAATTGAAACATCCAATATGAAATGTATATAATCTGAGTAAATTTAACAATAATTTAATTTTTAAGGCTAGAGAGACATGGTCCAGATAGTTTTCAAGGCTCAGAAAGGCAGTGGGAAAAGGAATTGTAATATAAAGAAGAAAGTCACACTAGGTTTATCATCACATACATCTAATATATTGAAGGAAGAAGTCAGGGAACATAAAGGGAAGGAAAAACAAATGTAGTTTTGTAGTCAGATTTTGGAGGAGTTTGATGAATTCTGTAACAACAATGAGAAGAGTCAAGCTAATAAAGTGTTTGAGTTACAGGTGTGTTAAAATCAGGATCTATTTATATCAAAAAGGCTTTCAAAAATATAAACCAGAGTATATAGCAGTTTTTAGTGTCACACTGCTTCTTTTTTGAATCAAAAGAATAGTAACATGTCTGTGTGGGCTCCTGGCTCAGATTATATATGCTAGAAAATTCAGATCTGGTATTATGCCTTACAGCTGATTTGCCTTTGGAAATTTCTGGATCTGACCCAGCATCACTGTAAAAGTAGTGATAACAGTGTTTGAGTTCCAGGTCTGATATGTGGGGCATAAAAATGAGGGCTGGACCATAATTCAGCTTGCCAGTGCCCAAGCATGAGTATCAAATTGAATGACACACAGGATTTATTCAGGAGAACTAAAATGCTTTCTAATTCACTGTTTATTATTATTATTTTTATTATTTATTATTTTTATATATTTATTATTATTATTTACTATTATTTTATTTGTCTTTATTTAAAGAAATTAATTTTAACTAAATTTGTTTTTCTTTTATTTGCAATCTAAAAATAAAAGTACAGCTAAGTCTGAGGAATATGATGTTTAAATGTGACACATTCCTTGAAATACGGAAAATACTGTTCAGTTCTGACAGCACTTATGTTTCGTTGGCTGAGTTCTGATTAAACCAATTTTGGCATTTGAGCTTACATTTAATCAACAGATTTGCATGTTGCAGTGCAAAAGACTACACAGTCGTGTTTTATTCCTTCATTCTATCTGGAAACCCAAAAGGGCCATTTGTTAAACCAAATTTCTGTTCATCTGAAACCGTGGGACTTTCTGTGTGTCCTGTGTACTCATTATAAACAGCTGGAGCTGGATGAGATTCAGCAAACAGGTAGGTATTTTTTGCACTTTCATTTTGTGTGCACATTTGTACCTTAAGCTGCAAAACTTTTCTTGTATTTATCCCAAATTTCTCAAATCTCCCTTTCTGCAAATAAACTTGTTCATTCTTAATCTTCTTCTAAACTGCTTGGAGATGTGTTGGTCATCCTACTTCAGTGAGAGTTTTTACACCCTCGGAAAAAGCACTTTTATCTCAGAGAATCCACATGGTTCAATCATTAATGGAATTTGGGATTTTTGCATCCTGCTAAGATGCATTCAGAATGCTGCTGCAAATCTCCTTTCCATGGGAGCTGTAACCAGGAGACCTGTACATCACTGTGTGTTCTTCTTCCCCACAAACCCTATAACTGCGTCCTTGCTCCCAGCCATGTCATACATAAGCTGCTTTCCTCACTTTCAGTGCCCTCTATGTCTTGTTTGTGGCTGACCTTTGTCTGTGATGACCCAGCCTCCATAATTTCCCTTTGTTTTCTACTTCACTTATTTGAACCACAGTATTTAATGTCAGGACCCTGCTGTACCTGCACAAGTGACCCATCAACTCCTTCCAGATTCTTGTTCCCACTCTTCCTTTACATGAAACTGCTATTTTTTCCTTAAGTCTGTAACCTTTGCCGATCAAAGTAAGATACTACACTGCTTCAGCAGCATCAGCCTCTATTTATTTACTTTTATTCTCTATCACTTAGATCACAGATGCTTGGGATGTGTATTCTGGTATTGCTCTGTGTTTGAGTATCCCCATAAAAAATGTTGCTCCATTCCTGCCTCTGGCTTTTTCACAGCATGGGAAAAATAATATCACTTAACAGTGCAGGCAAAATAAATAATTTAACAGACTGGTAAATGTAATAAATATACTTCTGCTCCTGATGACTTTGAGGATTTATCTTTTTCTGCCACTGTCCATTGAGCCAGAGCTTCACCACATAATTAGCTAATGTTGGGTTTTGCTTCTGCTTGGTGTTAAGATGGATTTTTAAAACACCTTCACCAGTATAAAAAAGTACTAGGAATTAGAGGTGGGAACTCTGTCTGAAAGAAAGCATGCACAAAAATGTCTAGTCTTCAAAGGTCTAAAGACAATCAATACCAAAGGACTGGATTAGCCTTTTGAGACCTGAAGGTGGTCGTTGACTTGAGTTATTCATCCGGATCAGCTTGCAGACCTATTTATGAACTTCATTGAACTATGGTCGTAGATATTAAAAAAATCTCTGACTGGTGCTAGAGGTGAAACCAAATCCAAATCTTGTAAAATTCCTAGTGTTTGGAGGCCATTATATGTCTCCTTTTACACATGCATTTTAAGTTCTTTGTTCTGACTCTTGTTCTTTAGAGGTGGCTTGTAGCAGATCTCCTGTGGCATGGAACTGATTACACTGAAAATCAAGTCAGATAAGTCTATGAACTTCTCACTTTCTGTAGTGCTCCAGCTGGGCAGAAAATCAATGTTCTTAGCAATGACAGCAGTGACACCCATTTGGATTAAGCAAGTATGTTCTAATCTGCAAATGAAAAATGAGCTAGATGCTGAAATTTTCATCTCAGTGGGAACTAAGTGTACGCGAATGGGTGGAAACTTTTTAGTGCTTAATAGAAATGAATAGAGAAAAACTTTTTTTTTATTGTTTTTTGGATTCTCTTTGTTCAGCTGATTTCATAATTTTATTATGTATATCTTACTAAATCATGTATTCCTTAATAATAATACCTGCCCTGAACCTGTCTATGAATAGCTTATGTTAAAAAGTGAGAGAAACACTCTTAAGTCACTGGAGATGATTTCAATGATTTATGACTTCTTGTATTTTCTGTCACAGAGTTAAACTTAGCCTAGTATTCTACTAGGCAGGCTTCATCAAAGCAAATGCAGAGATTTTAACAACTAAATTCATAGCTGGTGCCCAGGTGAAGCCAGTTATTACTTAGATTTCAGCCATATCTTCCTGTGCTTATCTTCTTACTGAATAAACTTGATTATACTGCTTGCCATTCTTTATGTTTTCATAATAACACAACTGGATTACAGAGAACAATTAATTTTGTTTCCTACTAATATAATGGTTATTTATTTTTTTTTTATAAAGACACATTCATTTAATAATGACCTCCTCTACTAATATCATAATACAGTTCCATGTTTATCTTTTTATCATTATTACAAGAAGTAAAGAATTGCTTGACTTTTGATGTAAAAAATAGGTTTTGATTTCTCTCAAGCATTTCTCAATAAACTTAATCTCATTAATTGCAATCCTGAGAAACACCTTTAGCTTGATTTTTTTTGAGCGTTTTGGGTTTTGTTTTTTTTTTTTTTTTTAATGCAGCTTCTGGAGACGACCATGCATTTATTTAGATAAACTAAAAGATGTAGACCTGTGAAATAATTTTCTTACCATGTGAAATCAGAACCAAAACTAGTTCATCATCATGCAGAAACTCTTAGGACAGTCTGTGAAATGCTTGTGACCATCGAGGGCAAGTATTATCTTTACAGTTGTCTGAACCGAGGGAATTTAGGATTCACAACTTTGAGTACTTGATATAAACAAATAGAAATATAGGAATTGAAAAGACATAATTTTCAAGTTCATATGGGTGATAGGAAATGAGGCAGAAATAACAACTACCATGCCAATTTCAAGTATTCATGTTGATTTTGATCTTAAACTCACACCATCAAAATTTCTCACTCTTGCAAATCTTAGTGAATATATTTATGTCTTTCTTGCTGGTTAATCCACAGAGTTGAGTAACTTTGAGTTTCTTCACTTTATCCTACACCTTTTTCTAGTTTTGGAGCTATTGTGGGAAAACCAGCATAAGCATCTTAGCACTTATGGCACAAAATATGTCATTAAGTAAATCTGCATGCCATCTTTCAGGCCAAACTTTGAATTTTCTTTATATGAATTTTGACTGATGGTCTAGAAAAAAATCAAAACTATAAACCCAACTAATATGATGAATAACAATTTCCTATGTGAAGACCCTGATTAAATGGACAGTTTTAACTGACTGCCGAGCATAATGTTGTTAACCTGGCAAATTACACAACTGAATTAGCATTTTTTGCCCTACAGCAACAAGAAAGAATTAAAGCTATTATAATCTGGTTTTTATTCTTTTACTATAGCCATCATGGTCCAGCATTGAATATTACAATAACACTGAAGAAAAGGAAATTGGAGCAATCTAATTGGAAAATAGTCTTTTTCTCTAGTCATGATTTGAAAATCAGCAGATTTGGATTTTTGCACTTTCTTTTTTGTGTCTCTGACATTCCCAGCTTTAAGGAACCTATTTGAGCTGCGGTTCTTTGTGAGAAAGCTTCCAGCCATGAGTGCTGTTCATGCCAAATTAGTCAAGCTTTACAATTAAGTTATCTTATATCCATGACTGTGTGACATCATGTATGAAATAACATCTCCCTGCACCCCCATGATAATTTTTCTGTGCTGGTGAATTTTATTTTAGGCACCATAAAAGACTCTCTAGGTACTTACATTTCATAGTTACCAATCTTTCATACAAAAATTAAATTCTCGCATTGTTGGTAAAAGGTAAGTTAAAAAAGAAACCAGGAAAAATCAAATTGATAGGTTTTTTACATGGCACACTGATGGAAACCAGGTCTTTATTAGCCTACATCCAGCTATGCCCACTGCACTGACAACTCAGGAAACAGGTGCACATTATCATGGGGAAATCAATGAAGTTTGCTCCTCAATATGCAGTACCTGTCAATAGTGCAAATAAAACCTGTCTCAGACTGTGTTGGGTGGGTAACAGCACAAAAATAATGAGAAAAGTCAGATGGATGCTGAAGGTGTATGCTGAGATTTTGGGATTTCTAGATTCAATTTACATCTCAGTCACCAACTTCCCCTGCAACCTTGTCCAAATCAAAAGAAAGACTTATGATCATTAAGTGGGATTTACGTAGGGGTTTGTATTGTGTAAATCCAAGACTCTGATCTTTAAGACATTTCTTGCTCTCATGTGTGTGGAAGATATTGATATTTTTAGGAGGGAAGAACCCTTGGGGTTTAGAGCTGTGGTTGGACTAAGGCCCAGCACAGCACCACCTTACCCCCAACACTAACAGGATACCCATTGTATTAGTGATATCTCAAGGGTCAGAAATAGTGAAAAATTTGCCCAGAGAGTTTCAGACAATGAGAAGGGGCTTGTGAAACAATCCTCCTAGCCTCAAAGAAAGGACCCCGAACAAAGGACTCCTTCCAGATAGTCTGGGTCTTCTTGCTGAGGCACTGAGTTGTTGGTTCCTGCTGTGTCTCTTGTCATTTGACTGGTGCCACGGGTCCCCATGCCCTTTAGAATGCGAGGGATGCGCGCCAGTTCACAGCCTCTTGCCTCACATCACAATCTGCATTTTACACACCAAAAGAACTGGGTAAATGCTAATTCCAGTGAGACTACAAACTCAGGGACTTCTCACTTAAAAAGAAGAGAAAGACTGAGCCTACAGAGCATGCAGACTAATTAGTACATTAGACAACATTAGCATTGCTTGGCATTTCATGAAATAAAGACCAATTAACAGAAGTAATAAATAATAAATAAAACCCCAACAAAACCCCAGAAAAATGTACCACATCTATCTGTAGAGCAGAAATGACAAATTGATGTTGGTGTTTCTGCTAAAATTAGTACAATTGAATGAAATAGATCAGCTCAAAATGGCACATCCTGAAATGATCCATGGCTGAAAGAAAACCTAATGACATCTTTCAAATCACCTAGTGTTTTATCTGAAGTTCACAAATCATCACTGCCATAAGGGCTTCAGATAACTTTTAGTTCTCTCGTTGCTCTTGTGAGCCAAAGCACTATGTCTAGCTCTGCTTCTGAAAAGGCACATTTCGTGTTTTGCAGCATTTTTGAAAATGTTTACATGCCTATGGAGGTGGAGTTTTTCAAATATAGAGAGCAGTTGGGTACTGAAGCACTATCTGTTTCTTTAGAAATCTGAATACTTTTAAAATTGTGCTTTTCATCATTTTGAAAAGAGCAAACATTGCAATTACAGCTTCTTTTTCTTCCAACCCAATTCAGTATTTCACCAGACCATGCTGCATCAGACCAGACCTTCATTCACACGGTTTCACACAGCAGAAGTAATAAATTCACTTACTTGTGCAAGTCTTGTTGTATTTAGGGTTCTCTTGAGGAAACCCTTCCAACCGGCACTGGAACCTGTGCTGCCAAAATTCCTGAAACCATGGATTTCGATGATTGGTTTCTGGCCGAAGCTGTAGGTAGTAATCATCAAACCATTTCACATCTGGAGACTGGAGCTTGATCGTTATCCCACCAACAGCTTCATTCTGGTACCCTTCTGTCACGTCATACCTGTCTGCCCAGCCATCACTACAGGGGTAATGGAAAAAGTAAAACATTAACCATTCAAAGGAATAAGAAAAGAGCTTTCTTAACACTGAAATTTAGAGCCTAAGAGCAAACACACTAGGAGTTGTGATTCTGAGCAGCGTATTGTAAAGCACCTGTAATTCTTCTCGAGGAATAATTCAGTGTTTTACTTCTATTTGCTTGACATCAGCACCTTCTACTTATCTATTCCACATCCTCCACGTCAGGTAATTGAAACAACACTAAAAATCACATATCCTGAAATATGCTGCGTATAAGTGCATCTCTGCATCACTTAACCTCACTGAGCTCTGGGGTGAAAACCTTGGATTCAGCATTTCCCTGACACTGGGTTTACACTACTCTTACCTGAGAGGACGTGACTTTGAGAACAGGACCTCTTACTGTGCAAAGGGCAGGACTGTGTTGCAGGCCATGTCCATACTTCTTGATGGAGCACGGCACAAAGAGCCCAAAGCAAGTCTTGAAAGGGCTGGCACTGCTCAAGCAGAAACACTGAGACAACATGGCACTGCATCTGAAGCAATAAATGCTCTCTGCAGACATGACTAATGAAGCTGGGCAGAGCATTTTGCAGACCCAGGTGTTGCTCCTATTTCTTGGATGCTTGTGGCTGGAGCTTTATGGAGTTGTGTGATACGGTACTGCACATAGAATTTTAATCCCCTTCTGTTAACCTTTCAGCTTGCAACACTCTAACCACAAGGAGAGAGAAGTAAATGAAAACCCCATTCAAACAAAATGTCACAAACTTCTCAGGGTAATTTCTCTCTCCCCAGTTTCACAATGGATTTTCTTGGAAGTACTGGCATTTATGCAGTTTCACTCAGCACTAAAAATGTACATATCTCATTAGAGCATTGCAGATTTCTTCTGTTTTATCATGAACATGATATTTCAGTTTTTCAAAAGCCCCAGGTCTTACAGTTAGAGTCTTGTAGAAGAATCTCAGATTACACTTTTCCCCCCTCTAAAAAGTCACTGATGTTGACTATAGAGAGCACCGTTAAATCCTAAAAGTTGAGTAATTGAAGGATAAAAAATAAGCTCAACTTGTCTTATTTTAAAACATCATGATTTGTTTACAGCTAGCCCTTCTGTAGGTTAGTCATACTATAAGTGATGTAGGTGACCTTTATGTGTGTGGATCTGTTGTTCTATTTTGATCATTCACTTCCTGTCTTAAACTTTTCTCCTGTACTGCAGAGCAGGCAGGAATCCTGCTGCAGACACTTGGTCCCCAGCACATTCCCTATGCTGTGCACTCAGCTGTCCTCACACAGAGCAAAAGCCCTTGGAGAGTGACTCCTGCACAAGACACTGTTTCAGCAAAGCCTGGACTCTTGACTACATCTTCTTAGAACAGCTGGAATGTCAGTAAATAGCAGCTTCACCAAGGGGAAAAGTAATATTCCAGTGTCTGGAATCAAAATGAAGAAACCATTAAACATGATTCAGATTTCCAATGCACTGATTTGCTCAGCACAGAAGAGTAAAATATTCATTCACAAAAAGAAAAAGATGATCATTGCTGCTCAGCTTGAATGCAGCACTTGGAAAATTTACCTTCCACCTTAGGGATGAACACAGGTGCTGATGTTCCCAACAGCACTCAAGAGGCTCAGTAAGACAAACACCCTCCACATCCAGGAGTATTTACTGGACAGAGTTAAAACCTGTTCTGGGTTGTTTTGTGATAAAAGCCACAGAAGGTGTTTTAAATTTATGACTGATTTAACCTTTCCTTTAAAAGATTCATCTTAATCTTTGGCAAATTTTTAAGTGGTTTTATCCACCCTCATAAAACCTGACAAGTTTTTGAATGCAGGAAGTGATAGGTTTTGTAGTGTGGGATTTTTTTTAAACCGGGTAGAATTTAAAAGAATTAAAGCCATGCTGTCAGTATTCCATCTTTATGAGTTGTCTCAGAGAAACCTAGAGAAAAGCTTGTTTTCTTGTAATTAATTTCTTTATCCTTTTCAAAGGAACAGTTTTGTAGATCTAATCCAGCAGGGTGCTGTAAAATTTACAGTATTACTTTATGATTAGCTATCCCCTCTAAGAAGATTTGCAGCAGAGATAGCATTTTATACCTTTAAATTATTAAAAAAGATGGAAATGACAACTTCGTATTACATAACCCTCCTTCTCAACTTTTCTGCAGGAGAGCTTCTTATTTCAACAGAGCTGCTTCTCATTCAAATAAGTATGTCAGCTTCGCTACTTGAGCAAAAAGCATTTAGGAATGTTATATAAAACCTACTCAAAATGTGTATTGTACAGAAAATGATGTAGAGATAACAAAGCCTCTGATGAACAAAGTGGAAAAGCAAATGCTAAACTACTATCCAAAAGCTGGTAAAAGTGAGTAGGTAGACAGGGTAGAATGAATACATAAAAAAGCTAGTGGTTAATGACAGGGATAAAGGGTGAACCAAAAAGTGAGAAGATGATCTAGAAAACAGGCTGGATTTAATTAGCTGAAGATTTATAGCCTGAAGAACCAAACACAATACTAGGGGAGAGGTCCAATATTTGTCTTCAGGTCCATCAGAAGCATCAGCAAAAAGATCACAAATTGTTTATCATATTGACATAAGCATTCAGGACCTGAACTGAAAAGAGAAATACTCATCTTAGACACCAGGAAAGTTTCCCCACAGTAGAGAGAATGAGGAACTAGAATAGCTTGGAGAGTCTTAGGAGTGTCAGAGAGCAAGACAGACAAGCATCCATCTAATATAAAAGTCCCTGCCTTGGTGGAGGGATGACAGTAGGCTACCTGACTTCTTGACATCCACTATGCATTAGTTGATGTTGAGATTTGACACATCTGGGAATGATGATTGCATAAAACCCAGCAGATTCGAGCAAAAATACAAAGAAAGTTAAAATAATACCCCTCCTTCACAGCTTCCCCAGCTTCTCACAATATTTTACCTTACTTATTTTTACACAATTCATATTTTTGTAATTTTTCTCTCTTTGTAGTTGCTATGAGAAGCAACAAGCAAGAGAAATTTATTTAGGATAAATCATGTGTTAGACTCTACACACAGTTAATTCACGTGATGCAGTCAGGGTAGGCAGGAGTGTGTATTGGGTCAAAATTACTCTAAATGGAAATGAAACTGTTTTATCTCTCTTTTGCTGGGTGAAAGGAAGGTTTTACATCTAATCCCCAAGTAACACTATCTCAGTATAATTAAGATAATCCTTTGAGGTTTCAAAACAGAAAAGAAATTCTATGTTCCCTAATTTAGACATTTTGGTTGACAGTCTGAAGTAAACACAGGCTTGGCAGTTTAAGGCCACTTGCTCAGCTTTGAATATCCATAGCATTAGTTCTGTAATATTGACCCTATATTTAAGACTTGTTACTTCCATAGTCCAAATCACCTTTGTCATGGGAAATGAAACTACAAAATCAATAAGTCAACAATAAGATATCACGTTGGAACAACTGCAAAATGATTTGCACAAACTGACATGCCTACACACTAAATAGACATGGATCTTATTTTTAAATATTACAAGTTTTTATACTGTTTAATTCATTTCTTAAATCTCAGCTATAGAATTTATAATATTGGTTTCAGTGAATATTTTCAGATTCTTGAGAAGCCTTCTAAGGAAGTTGGGAAATTCTGCCACTTTTTAGGGACAGTTGGACTAAAAAAGGTTCAAAGAAGAAAATGCTATGCTGAAAAAGGATTAAATAAAAACTACAATTGATTATTTTTCCATTCAGTACCACAGTATCCTTCAAATACAGCTTCAGATTTAAGTATTCCTGAACAGCGCCAATGCCTGTTATGGTTTTGTCTCATTCCATGCAGTATCCTGACAGAGTTGGAACTTTACTGTTCAGAGAATCAAATGTGTAGAAAACAATACACAGTCTGTGATTTGAAGACCATTAACTATAGACTGCCTCAAAATTTAGCAAGAGCATATGTTGGATACTACAAGAGGGGCAGAACAAACAGGTACACTGTGCAAATTGACAGTCCCTAAAACTACTGCAACCCTTTTCAGTCACTGTTTTCTGGATGTTTGACAATCTACTAATTTTAATTTTATTGTACTAATAAATTAGGCAACAGTGAGTTGTAAATACAAATTGTATGTTTATTGCTCACTTAAAAAAAATATATTATCGCTGATAAACTATCAAGGTATCAGGTATATACTATCAAGATCTATCCAGTATTATTAAGAATATACTATCAAGATATAAAGATTTTTTGGGAAATAACTAAATAACTAATTAGGATGGTGGAGTTGCCTGCTCTAGGCTGCTGCCAGTCCTGGGTGGGAGAATGTAGCAGGGAGAGGTCTAATGCTAAACCAACTACAACTGCAATCTGGTGGACATCCAGAACACCAGATGGAAGACATGTTTCTGCAGCAGATCCTCCCCTTGTTACCTGATGCCCTGTCTTTTTACCCCAGTGTTATAGAGCATAGAAAGCTACAGAGTTGTCTACTAATTTGGTCCATTAAGTGATTCACTACACTGAAAGACAGTTTTCAGTTGTTGGCTCTGGACAAACAATGATCAATGAAACGTCGTGAGTCAGTACCAGTGAGCTGGCAAATGTAGCTTTATGATTCCTGTGAAAACTGCATGGAAAATTTAGCACATATTCTAAACCTCTGTTTCTAAGATTAGACAAAATACTAAGAGACACGTGTACAACAAAAATAGACTCCCTTTTGCAAACAGTTCTACTTATTTTCTACATTGAAAATGCAGCAGGGTCTTGGAATCAGTTGAGCTGATTTCTTTTTCTCCTAAGTCCCTTTCAAGCTATAGCTAACGCTATTACAGTTAATGAGTGCATTTACTAGGCTGTAGACTGGTCTTTCTTTTGTTATGCAAAAACCGGTTTGTAGGCAGGCCACATAATGATGATGGAAGCTGCTGTTCTGCCCACATCTAATCACTCTCCTGCCAAAAATCTGACCGATAGCATTTGAAAATATATTTCTCCACCTGTGTAGGAGCTTTTGTCTAAATAGCTGTCTTTAATTTTCATTTCACTGTATTTCTCTGCTCTTTCAAGGTTTTTTTCCTATATTTTAAGAGTTCTAAAAGTATTAAAGTCTCCTCACGCTCTTCTCAAAGCACTATTGGTCTTTCAAAGGTAAATTTGTTTGGTTAACATTGAGGGAAGGGTGGAATAGCTTTTGCTGAGCAGCTGTAAACTGTTGCATTTAGATGAGTTCATTTTATAATAACTGCATGCAGTGAATTCTTGTTTTGCTGCCTGGCTTTTTTTAGATTGCAGACCCTCATTTTTTTCTTCCTTTTGATGCATATTATAGAGACAAAATAAATTTAAGTGTAATTCAAAGGAAATAAATTTCCTGATTATTTTTAGGCAGTATGGCACACTGTTTTCTACAAGACAACAGCTAGAAGAAGTAGCTATGCAGTGAATTTGGCAGATACCTTACACAGGGGATTACTGGTACTAATTACTTGCTGAGTATCCAAACTTCCCCAAGCTGAGAAAGGTTGTGATGGCAACTTGAGGGATCGGTAGCCTATAGCAACATCTAATTTGCATGAAAACAGAGAGTTTTGCAGCTGTGTTCATTTGTAGTTCAGAGCTGCAAAGTAATTCAGCCTGACTGTATTCGGGTGTACAACAAAATACAATTTCCAATGTGTGATTCCTATTTCTTCACACTTGCAAGATGTCAAAGTTGATCATTCTAACTGAAGTTAAATCCATAAATATAAGTCATATGGGGTGTCTCTGAATTGAAGAGAAATTTGCCTGAAAGTTAGTCCTGAAAACACCAAGAATACAGAAATTGTTCAGTATGTTCTCTTGATTCGCAAATAATTCTTTCATGAAGAGAAGGAAAATAATTGACATATTTCCAAGAAGAATATTAGACAACTTGGTTTTCCTAGGATTAAATGTAAAGTTGTGCTAGAGTTTAAGTCCCTTACTTTTTTACTGCATTCACTCTAGATCAATTCTTTGTAAAGGTTTTGAGGTTTGTGTAGACTGAATAAACCCAGTTGTATCCAACTTTCCTTTGATGAGATGTTTTCTAAATTTGCTGTCACTCAGGGTGGCATTCCTCCCGAAGTGTCCAGCTGGTCCTTGTCCCTGCAGACTCAGTGCTACCTTGGGATGCTCTGATAATGCTGACAGTGTCAAGGACATGACTTGGGTGCTGCTGTCAGTGAGAATCAAAATGAGAGCTCTGTGGGCTAAAGATGAGAAGGCAGTGATGGAGTGTGCTGTTGTGATCCATATAGATGTAGGGATGTAGGGATGTCCTATCCAAAGCTAATGCTTGTCCACATTCCCAGCAAGCAGTTCCCACACTGTCTCCAGTCTCCTCCCTAGAGCTATCAGGAAAAAACTGATAAGCCTTTAATAAGGGGCAGGGAGGGAGGAGAAAGCAAGCTTTTCATGACAACATATTGTGAAAAGAGGAGTAGAGAGCATTTTTCTTCAGATTTTGCATTAAATAAGCATGGTCAAAAGAGAGTAAAACCAAAGGAAGGGATATGCCCTGTAGGAAAATGTAAAATGTGTTTGGGAACTGGCCATCAGACATCAAGGGCTGCTTCCATCACTGCTTTTTTACAGGGTAAAAAGATTACTTCATATCCTTGAAGTGCATTTTCAAAATATGGCAGCAGCTTTTCTTTTCAACGATATTAATGCTGTTGAGTCATATTTATAATTCACTCTAAGCTCCTCAAACTGTAAACTTCTCCTAGTGACAGCCTAAAAGCCACCGGTTACATAATGTCAGCAACAGCAGAAAAATAGGAAAGGAAAAAGAAATGGTTCATGTCTAAACCAATTTCATATGTAATTTTACTGCAAAAATACTGATTTTTATCTCCTCCAGAATGCCAAACTTCAGGATAGCTTCAGGGCACCAAAAAGTCCCTTGCTACATAATATCATGTAATCTACAAAGCCTATATAAACAAATATGAAAAGAAGTCATGAACAGAAATTAGGGCTTGGGAGAAAAAATAAGTGAATACCTACTGTATTGACATGCTGTCACAAAGCTAGTTTCTGTATATCCCATGGATCTGGAAGGGAAATATCTCTGGGATGACCCTGAATGCAGGAAGATCCTCAGTTTGTTCTACAGCAGCACAGATATAGAAACCAATGCTGCATTTCTTCTCATGATTGCTTGCATTGATTCAGAGGATTTTTCATTATGTCAAGTCCACCAGGAGAAAAATAACCTATTCTGAATCAGAGTTATCTTATGATAATAATTTACTGAGGCTGCCAGTGATGGAATGATTCCCCATTAGATATCCAGCCACCACTTTCAGGGATATGCTACAGCAATCTTTAAAATAAATTCAAACACAGACACAAATGAACAGATAACTGTGATAGCCTTACTACTTTAAAATATTTCAGAAATGGACAAAAAAATGGTTTAAGTGAAGCCATTCTACACTTGATAGAAAATCTAGCACATATAACCATATGATTTATAAATGTATACATAAATATATATTTATTTCTCATGAGCATATTTACAGGATTTTTAGCCTGAAAAAAGTAGCATGCAATAGAGAATGCCTCATGTCTGTATGCCAGCTGTCATGTGCTTTTAACATGTATTCATGAAGTTATTAAACTATGCTATGAAATGTAATTCAAAACAACACTTGAGGTGTTACCTCTTATTGTTTCCGTAGAACAACATTTTCAGTAATAAATAATATACTTAATGTATAAACAACAGTATGAGTAAATCAGTATAAATGAACATATCTAGGTATTCTACAGAGGAATAAACATTAGACAAAAATGAGTTAAAAATTTAGACCACACAAAATAAAATTTAAAGAAGCGTAAGTACATATATTTCAGTAGTTACTCTTAATAGCAATGCATATGTTAACACTAAACCTTATTACTTTGGAGAGAATTTGTTTATGACTAATCAGTAACTTTGTGGTGAACCTTTGAACACAGAACAGAAAGGCAAGGGTGATGTGTTAACAATATTATTTGTATTTTAGGACGTATTTTAAAACCATGCATACCTAGAAAGGTTCCACTGGTCTAATAGCACAGAGGTAAGCAGACTATTACTTTCTAAAAAGTCTTAAATCTCCAGAGTGTGATGTATGCTCTAGTAAATCTAGAGGGGCTAATATAAAATTTCTAGTTGTACATTACATAACAAAGTCTGCCTGTGCAAAAGTTTTAAAATGACAGATGTTATATAGGATTTTTTTCAGAGAAAGAATAAGTAATTTCAAGCCCATAAATGTTATAATTAGCACAAAATTAATCAAAAATACTAATACATTAATATTCACAGTCCCCTAGGGAATCAGTAATTTCAGTAATTTTTTTAACATCCTGCTCAGCAAAAAGAGCCAAATATGGCAAAGGAAACCAAGCTATGACACAAGCAGTGTAAATATACTGAAATTCTCCTCCTGCTGAAATCAGCTGAAGCTTTACCACTGACATCAGTCAGGACTGCCTTGTGCTCAGATCAAGATATATCCCTCTAATTGCTTCAGTGCCCGCCCTCAGACAATATGTGTGATGACCAGCTCATGCCTTCCACTCACATTGGTATTAGCCATGGATATACACAGAATTGAATTATAGAGCAGCTTTATAAGCCCTTCATCTTCTAAAGCCCAGTTCAGAATAATTTAGGTGTCATGAGTTGTAAACATGACGTTCTTTGAGTCAACTGCTTGAGGAAGTAGGCACACACTCTCATGACTGTCAGAGAAAGAACATCACTAGACAGTCATTGTCATCACAGGAAGAGACTGTGTCAAAGGCCATGCAGCCTGACTGTGTCTTGCTTTGCAGCATTCAAAACTGCCTTATTCTTGAAAAGAGTGTGTCACATTAAATGTGCCGCCACCTCAGGGCTAAGATGCAATATGTACATCACAAGATTTGAGAAGTCTGGACAAAAGGATTTGTCACTGCAGCAAATCACAAATCTCTTACAAGAATCAGAGCAAGTTGACACAGGGATATATTTACATCTTGGTGGCACAAAGTAATCTGAAAACAGAGTGACATCCACTGTTATATTTTTTTAAGCAATTTGGTCTCTTTGGAAAACCTGGTCTAGTGGAAGGTGTCCCTTCCAACCCAAGCCATTCTATGATTTTATGATATCTTTTGCAAAAGCAGTTTGTATTTCTCATTTCTACAGACTTAGAACCATCATTTTCAAAAGCAAATGCACATCTATGCTCTCAACTAATTTTACATCAACTACTTGAGTTGCCCAGAGCTTGGAGTTAGACATTTTAGGTAAGTGACCGTAACTCCCACAGTGAGGGATTGATTTCTGTGTTGCCATGCACACAGACATGATAGAACTTGCTTTACTCTACTCAGACCAAAGCTCATCAAATCTAGAAATCTCTCTCTAAAGGTGTTCAGCAGAAAAATTTTACATGAGGTCAAGGCCCAGAAGAAGAATTTGAATAAGTTTAGCAAACACCAGCTCACATGTTCTACCATTTTAATGGGTGAGGACTTATGTCAGCAACATAAAGCAATAGAAGTCTTATTTGAAGTGGTCATTAGGATCATTTTAATTTGGGTGAAGTTAAGAATGTAAATCATAACAATTTACTACACCACTTTCAAACCAAGTAGACAAAAAGCTTCTTTACCATCTCTTGGTATTTTGTTATTAAAAGAAGTAATTTCTCTCAGCATAAATTTTGCTGAGATTTCTTGACACTGTGCAAACCCATGTGGAGGAAGAACATTATTAAAATAATGTGAGAGAACTCACAGATATGAAGACCATTAGATCAGTACCATTAAATTTTGCCTAGTTTCTCTGTTCAAGTGGACCTGATTCTCATTGAACAGCACTTTTATGGCTCCTTTGTTGTATTGAGTTGACAGAGATTTGCCTTGACGAAAATAGAATGAGGCCCATGGGTGATATGTACCCTAAGTGTGTAATTGCCTTCTGCATTAGAAATTTGCTTAAAAATACAAGTAGTCAATGTGTAAAGTTGAAAACAAATGCCATCCAGAATACACTGAGAGAAAAAGCAGTACATAAAAGAAAGCTTACAAGAAATTTTCAAAATTGCACCGTATAGTCCAATACTAGCAGTCTCAGAGGCTTCAAAAGGAGCAGGGGAAAGGAAGCAATATGAAGAAAAAAATAGAAAAAAACCTCTTTTCTATCCTCCACCTTGAGAGACATTTAAAAGTTTAGTAGATGCCAATTGCATGCCAATTTAAATTCATTTCAATTTCAAAAACTACTGAAATACTTTTTCTACTCCATTTAATCCCAATCAATTTGAAATGAAGATGTTGTGATTTTTCTGACCAGATAACCCTTTCAGCCAAAGTCACCGACAGTACAAAACCTGGATATTTAAAATACTTTCATTTGATTGCAACTCTGTGATAATTAAATAAAAATTTACTGTTTACACAGAGTATTTTATTTTATTATTTTTAAATCTATGTTGCTTAAAATAAGATTTACTGTATGGTCGCAGTACTTTTGTTTATTTCATTTTTTTTTTAAATTAAGTGTTAAAGACTGTCCTGTTTATTCTTAACAAACCAGAATAAATTCACTTATTTTTGTTTGTCAGTATCAGCCAGAACTCTGAGTACCTCAGCAAAGGGTTCCAAGGGTTTATTGGATGATGATTCTTAGTTCCTGTTGTATTCAACATCCTGGCATGAATATTTGTTTATACCACTTAATAAAATGAAGAAAATATTCACCATCAGATCTCTTTTTGGCATTCCTTTCCTTGTAGGTAATAAGCTGATATTATTTTTTTTTAAAATCCTGTTTGAATCAATTTATTCAACGGAAATATGAAGGGACATGACTAAACAATTTGGTGGTTAGACCATTAAGCTTGGAAATAGAATCCTTAGGCTGGAAAAAGACCTCTAATGCCATTGAGTCCAACCATTAACCCAGCACTGCAAACTCCACCACTAAACAACGTCCCCAAGTGCCACAAGAACATTTTGATGATTTCTATGTAGTAGAACAGAAGTACTGATGAGACTGAAAGAGAAGTAGCTCAGAATAACTTCTAAGGAACTTACTGACAGATCAATTTCTATCCTGACTGGATGGAGAGAGGAGCTGAACACGCTTCCCAGGAAGGTGGACACAATGTAGGGTTGTGCAACCACAATCTCACGATTGCTGGTTTGTCACAGGTGAAATAACTGCTACATTCTACCACAAATTATTGTTTAGTATGTTTCTCCAGAGATATAAGTCTCTTACTATCAAGCTATCAGTCCATGTAGCCTTCCCCCTCTGCAATATCCTGTGAATCTTACGAGTAGCCTACATGAAGCAAACTCAACAGACCCATGGTGGTCTCAAAGACATGAACAAACATTGTGAAAACCAGCTGTTGGAGAGAGCAAAGCAGGCATTCCTTCTGAATATAATATGCAAGGAAACACCACTGACACTGAGCTGCTCATGTGGTCTGTGAGTGGGCAGTGACACAAAGCTTACAACAGCGTTTGCTGACACTTGCCCAGCCAAGAATATATACTCATAAGAAAAACAGCTTCTCCAGTGCAGTGGGAGAAAAATTTAGCAATGTATTGTGTTTGTTATGTTGCCATAGTTTTGGTTTTCTAGAGGCTGTTGTAGGGACAGGAAGGGCAAGAAGGAAATACTATTGGGTAAATAAATAGGAAAAAGCTCATCTTGAAAAAATACTGTGTTTGAAATTATGGCAGTATGCAGTAGGGGTAGAACAGCAGTTCATGTGCTGCAGATGGCTGGTAGAGACCTTGGTGTGTGGACTGCATGATACCCAGCCTTGAGGGATGACTGCTTATTGGAAACACAGCTACTTCATATTCTGAGACAGAAATGTCAAAGACGGACAAAAGTGAACTGTAATTTAGTCTATGTAGTCATGGCACATGAGGTAAAATTAGGTCTACATGGCTAATGTGGAGAGCAAAGGCAAAGCATGTGTCTCTGCACATGGCAGGGGGTTGGAGCTAGATGATATTGAAGGTCCCTTCCAACCCCAGCCATTCAACAATTCTATAATTCTGTGAACCTTGGTGTAAGAAAACAGCAATAATTTTGGGCCTGAGCATACTAGCAAAACACCATTTTCCTTAAATAAATCGATCACATACTGCATTACTTCTCCTTTTTTTTTTTTTTTCATTTCCTTAACCTCATACAAGAAATGAAATTGTAATAAATAATATGGCATGGGGAAGTGTAAAATAAAGGTGCA
This sequence comes from Corvus hawaiiensis, assembly GCF_020740725.1. NCBI lineage: Eukaryota > Metazoa > Chordata > Aves > Passeriformes > Corvidae > Corvus > Corvus hawaiiensis. The sequence goes on from NC_063214.1 coordinate 39,068,038, forward strand.
ATTGATACTGTGACAAACAAAAACCAAGACATTGACAATGTAGAATTTTTCAGGAAAGAATCTAGTGATATACACAAACCAGTTTTACTTTAATGCCTTCCCATTGTTTACACAGATTAAGTTGACTGGGAAAGGTACTTTAATTTGGGAGGAAATACCTAAACACAAGATGGTATCGATGATAAAGTGCCATCACAACTGAGGTCTGAAGAGGCATCTTGCAGATGGCTCCACCTAATGTTCAGGCCAACAATGTCATGAAGAGGCCACTTGCCTCTGACCGGTTACACAATTATTTGGATTTTTTTCTCTCTTTCTGACAGTAAATCAGAGTATCCATTAGGCTGGAATAGTGCAGGGTGTTACAACTGAGTGTCTATCCATACAGTATTAGTGTGACAAGAGGTGTGGACTACTCTTCTGATGAAACAAAGTAACTTCTGCTGATAATTTCATAATTCTCAGAAGTTTTGAAAATACTCTTATGCTTGATTCTAAAACAGAATTATCTCATCATCATACTTTTTGACATGAGGCTTTTATTTTGAACTTATGTTCTTAAATTCTTTTCTATGCTGTGGATCATCCAATCTTATACAGGTTTGGAAGAATGAGGTTCGAAGTCATTTTTGTGGGATAATTCATTTGATTTCTTAATTGAGAAAGATAATTAGTGATAGTGATGATCAAAGTAAACTTGGGATTTGGGAACCTATTTCTGAACCCTTTGTAGGTCTTTATTTGTTGCACACCTATTTATATCCATCTATAATTTTATAATTGTTTTAACCACTTGAACAGCTCATAAAGAAGGAAGATTAAGAAGAGCTGTGGGGACATGAAGAGACAAAACTGCCTTAAACAACACCTTCAGGAAAAAAAAGAGAGAACTCAAAAGTACTTGTCTTGTAAGAACTTGTTTCAAAATAGACTCGGCAGCCAGGGTCTGACACAGATAAAGAATTTTTACATTTTGATCTTTCATAGCCCAGATTGCCTTCTAAAGGTCTGACAAAAGGATCGTAAAGGAAATTTAGGTATTTTGTGTGGATTTCTCAACTCAACAGAGGCTTCTAAAATAAAAGCACTACCTTATCTAAGATGCCTATATTAGTCACAGAAAGTTTAAAATGATAAAAGAGCTTTTGAAATTGCTTGGTGTTCTGAAATCAAAGTGCCTATGTGATGAGAAAGAATACGGCAATAAGAATGTAAGAAAAAATCTTATGAGACAAATAAACATAGTTTCTATAAAGACACATATAACTTTAATTCACAGAAAAAAACCCCAGCCTAATCCTCAGAAATTCTTAAGAAAAAAAAGAGTGTCAAATTTCCATACTCATGCAATTAAAAATCCCAGAGGTTTTTATTGTTTTTAAATTACAAAAATGAAGCTAATGGTAATAAGAACTGTTATAAAAAAGAGGAGTGGGAAGAAAGACATGAAAATACATGAATAGGTGTTATTTTCCTAATCTGAGGCAGAGATCTCCCAAACCATGAAGTATGAGCCAAGTATAAGAACACAACTGAAACTAATAAATTTTTCTGATGTATAGTCTCTCAGTGGGATCTGTTCTGGCTGGTGTGAAATTTGGCTTACAAAAACTGAGAATTACTGATCCAGAACATTGCCTGTACAACATCACCGTGTTACTCAGAAAGCTATACTTGGTTTGGCTATAGCATCAGCATTCTCTGACTAAAATAATTAGAAGTCAAGCTACCAAGAAACTTCTGACAGCAAAATAAAATATAAAGCTTTGATCACATCTAGCATGACAGGGCAAAGACAGAGGGTATGGGGAATGTAGGAGGTGTTTTATTTTGTTTCTCTTTTGTTCATGGCTTTCTTGGTGTTTTCCAGCAGATTGCTGTCAGCTGTCTTGGGACATTTTGATGGGACTGTGTTTGGCAGCAAATACTTGGATCATTCCCTGAAAAAAATTAACGTTGTAAGATATAGCTTTCTCTCATCCAACCAAACCAATACAACGAACAAAATTTTATGCTCCTAGGTTTCTGCTCAGCTCAAAGCTCAACGCTTCCAATATAAAGACAACATACAATTCTGTTTTCATTTTACTTCAGTGTTTGTTGATCTTGAATGTATTTCTGCATTGAAGGAGGTCTGGGCTGTGAAAGCAAACACGCAAAAGTGAATTTAATAATAGAGCAAAAGTGCAGCCACATTGCCAAACTGAAAAAAGTGTAACTCAGGAATTATTCAACCTGGAACTTCATGGCATATGTAGCATAAATTAAAAAAGGAAGAAAGCCATAACTAAAGACTGCAACCACTAGGAAAAAAAAAGATTAAAAAAGAAAAAAGAAGATAAAAAAAGAAAAGAAAAAGAAAAAAGAGAATAAAACAAAGGTTATTTACAGTGAAAGCATAAGAAAATTACTGCAGTTAGTTCTATGTGAGAGGGATAAATTTTTCTTTACTTTATTCCCTAGGATGCTTTTAACTGCCAAAGGACAACAGTAAAACATTCCAGAAAAGACGTAGCAGTGGTGCCAACTCAGAATATAAAAGGAAACATTGCAGAAGTGATATTTTTATTAGCAAATATGGGTAGGTGGAATGTCAGGGGTTCAAGAAATAGAGGTTTGGTTAGCTAATCATGGTCATTGAGCAGCCTTCAAGTGACTCTCTTTAGTTTCATCTTCCTTTAACATGTCCTTTACCAATATTTATTGCTTTTGCAATAGCCATCTATCATTCCATGAAAAACCATGGTGCCAGAATGCCATCTCTTTGATCTGGTGCCATCTCTTTGATCTGGTGCCCTTTCCCAGAAGAACATGTTGGGTTATGTCTGATGCATTTTGTTTAATGTGTTCTTTGAGGTGTTCTTGATCTAGTAGTACATTAAGAAGCCCGGGTTATTGAAATGGAGCTCTCATTGATACTGGGCATTCACCACATTTGAGAACTCCTTGGACATGAGAATTTACAATGGAGCATCTGTTCTTTCTGGTTTTATTTTCAAACATTCATTTTTGAAAAACAAAGATTTCTACTGATGTACATGTGTGCTGTGTAAGATACTGATTAATTAGAACCAACTATAAAAGTACTATGGATTTGATTTAGATATCTTCCATAAAGCAATTTTAATTCCAGTCATCTGTTCTAAATTGAAGGATAATTAGAATTGCCTACTGTACTATAACTTCATTTAGAGTATGCAAACTAAACTTCTTGTCCTAGTGATTTATAAAGAATAAGATGTTAATTTTACCCTATTTCCCAAAACTTTTGCTATAACTGCTTAGAGTGATGGACGGTGCAAACTCTTAGTTGAAACTGAATAATATATCTTCTTTGTGAGAATTTATATGAAAAATTTAACAGAAGTATATTTATTTTTCCTTTTAATAAAAAAAAAAAAGGAAAAAGGTATCTAGGTTGAAGTATATAAACCTCACTTCCATTGAAATACATGTAAGGCAGTAAGTCTCTGTCTCATTTTATCAAAAGGTTTGATACTCTGTGAACTTTGTGATAGACATAACTATCTCTCCCATCTCTTAAAAGAGAGACAGACCTAATGGTTTCTCTTTTGTGGTAGGGTACATTGAAGTGTCAGCACATGACTGTGTCCTCTAAGGCATGAAATAATTAATAGCTGCCTACAGTATTGAACAGTAGGACTCCAACCTTCTATAATACAAATTCAGAAATATCTTTAATTTCTTCATTTCTTTCTAAGTTAGTTTTGATCCTGTCTTATTTGATATGACTAGAAGTAGATCCAAAAAGGAACTTTATGATATAAATTAAGATGGCAGGTCCTTACTTTCATCTTCTGCATAATGACTATTTCACACAAACTACAACTTCTGTCCTGAGCTGAGCCACAAATCCAGCCAACATATCTTTGCATGCCATTCAGACAGCCTTTCTACTCAGTGTTTAATGTTCTCTCCCTATCCCAGTGTAGCCTGCTTCACAGGATGCACACCAGCTTAAATAAATGAGGAGTTATGAAACCTTCTTAACTTTTTTTTCAAATCTATCTTGGGTTTAGGGCATTTGCTTGACACACATAAGTCCACTCTCCCTTGCATCCAGACGGCAAGCTTCCTATCTCCTGGCCAAGTGCTGTAAATATTAAGCTATTGCATGCAAGGTAAGTATTATCTCTAACAACCTGTCTCAGCAAAAGTGACAATGGTAACTCTTCTGGGGGGGGAATCCATCCTGCAGAAGTTTGGCACATTCCCTAATTAAACCTGTAAGAGGATTGAGACACATGAATGTCTAGCTTGCAAATCTCATTTTGGGCATGCGATATGATGGCATATCATGACTTTGTTCAGACCTGTGGAAGCAGAACCACACATCCTAACGACATGGACGTGGGCCCTCCCATATTTTAGAGCAGTGGTCAGGCAGAAGAGGGAGAGAGCAAGGTGAGCTGCACCCTCTGAGACCTGAACTTTGTTCAGTTTGAAGTGATAAGAACCATTGTGCACCAGGATAAATCCAGAAGAGACCTGATGAAGCTCTCAGCAAGATATTGCTTGCTGTCTTTATATAGCTAATAATGATTATAACTTAAGACTCTAATTTACTCTGATTCTGGGCTTATCCATGCTACTCTGCTGGTATTTAGGGGCCTTTCATACACAGATTTAATCAAACCTGGTAGGATTCCTCCTGTGAAAAGCAGTCTGTAATCAACATAAAACCATCATACCAACCTTGTTCTGGCCATATGAAGGCACGTAGTGAGTAATAAAAGAGAAAGAAAAAGGTCAGCTACTGTTACATCATTAAGCAGGCAGTTATGCCTTGGAGAAAGAATAGAGCTAAAACCACTGCTCAAATTGGACCTGGGCAGCCTGGGAATTAAAGCAGCTGGTATGATCTGAAGCCCTTGTAGTCAGTTCAGTCTCATCTCATGAGGCATTTCTGAAAATTTCGGTATGAAGCACATTCATCGTTACTAGGGTTTAACTCAGATAATTCTCAAACACAAGGACACCTGGGTTTACATTCCTGTGCAATATCACATTGATTTTACTGTTGAAGATTTCACTTCAGATGTGAATGAGCCTGAGGCATACACCAGACCTGTAAAATACAGTAGCAGTTACCTGCTGTAAGCTAAGCAAAATAGCTGACATAAAATCTGTGAATTCAGATTTCTTTAATCTTCTGTGTATAATGATGTGATGTAGCAATTTAGGATCCCACCTTGATTGAATTATTGGACTTGCAGTCTCAGCCTGGAAGCTGTTAGGACTGTAAAGTGATCAAAGGTTTTCAGGAATGTCTCATTCCCTTAGCACAGACTGTAATGCCTGGACACACACTCAAAAGAGAGCGGTGACAGCATGTGTTGCTGGAAGCACTAGAGCAAGAATGGTGTCACAAGTTGATTGTTACAAAAAGAGCATCAGGATGAGAAAAGAGCACTGATTCCAACAGTGACACATACTCCCAGAAAATCCCATTCCAAAATAACACTACTTAAGCTCCTGCAAATGAAGCAATAAGACCTAAAAAACGTAGAGCAAAAACTGCAAGTTGTATGTAAAAACACCCTTCTCAATCAAAACTCATCATGTAGTGAGTATGACACGGAATACATCAGGATGGAGACACACCAGTCATGCTTTGGACAAAATGCAGGGAAGATAAAGAGGGTTTCTACTTGGTATTTGGAAAAAGGAAAGAAAAATATCCCAGCTCAAAGAAAATAGCGGAATAACATTTAATTGTCTTGCTCAGCAGGTTGGCAAGCAGCACCTTCAGAGGAACACAGCAGTGACTGGGTTAAACAAGTCATTCTGTGAATGGTTTGAAGAGATGTTGCAACCAAAGCTCAGTTCCTAAATTCCTGTTGCTTCCTTGGTGGCAGCACACGAGAATGTCAGCAGTGGACCAGGGCTCTGACATACTAAGTATTACACAACCGAATAAAACTAATGTTCTTGTCCCAAACCAATTATGAGAGGAAAGAAGATTTTTGAAAAGATGAGGCAGCAGTTTGAGAGATGCTTAGGAATGCTGGATCAGAATAGGTAGCGATGCAGGATTACCTCTGCATATGAAACCCCTTTCCCAGATATGGGTGTTTCATGTACCCAGCTTAGTGGCACTTTTAAATAGTCAGCCAAGTGGCCTCAAGAACAGAAAATCTGTGCAAAGAAATAGAAATTATGAAGATGGATGAATGCAGCTGAGTTTGGAAAATGTTCCTTCTGTAGCTTAACTACATGCCAGGGGCCATTCTGGTGCATTGCAGATCATTAAAAAACCCAAGGCCCCGCTATTTTTGCAGAATCACCTGCTTGGGAGCTGTAATTTTCATTTTAGGCTCACTGCATCAGAAATCTTGGTTCCCTTTTTCTGATTCAGGTATCAGACCTGATTTATTTAAGATACATATCCATTACGGCCATACTGAATTACCTAGGAGGATAAAGAAGTGAGTAGTACTTCAGGTAGCTGTAAATTAAATAAATAAATTAGAAAGTACTCTGTAGCTTACTATTCTAAGTTTCAACATTAAAAGTCTAAGGAGAGATTAAGGACACCAGCCAAAGGGACTAAATTTGACTTCCTGTGAGTATTCTGAGGCAATGTATCAACTTCCACTAAAAAAATTTAAAATCATGATAATTTTAATTAATAAACCATTTTTCAAGTCATAACCTTATAAATGATATCCCCATTTGAAGCATTTACAGGACAGTTTGACAAAGTACCAAGTACCTTATGCTCTGAATTTCATCTGCATTCAATTGAACTTGATTCCTCTTATAGCTACGTGTTCTTTGATGAAATTGTTTAAAATTATTCTAATCTATAAGAAAGAATATTTTGAACCCAGATTGCAAAGTAGAGAACGCTGCAAACTCTGCAAATGGTGTCATTATCAATGAATTTATTCTTTACCTCCCAGAATAAAACTACCAAAACTGAAAGTTTTGCTCAGTAAAAGAAAAAAAAATACCACAAACAAAATCAAAACACCAATTGAACAAAACAAAACCCCAACCTAAGACTAATTGCATAAAGAGATTTATCTGCCCATGAAAGTTAGACACCATACTTGTAAAACAGCTAATTGAAATGATGCTGCAGGAAAATCTCTGGTCCATTATTATGTGAGCTGGATAGTTTGTGTAAATTTAGGGGCTAACAAGAGCTTTCCTGAATAAAAGATTTACCAATTTATTTAAATGCAGCCTGGAAAAGGACCAAAACGCTTCTAACTTATGCTAGATAACCTGTACCTAGGAGTGAAAGGATGAAGAAAGTAACATTCCTAGTCTTTCTGGCAAGAGCCTCAGGAGAAATATAATGACTGATTTTTGGATTTTATAAGTAAATAGGAGAAAAAGAGTCACTTTCACAAATAATTCTAAACACATTACTGTTCAGACCAGTTTAGCATGATAAACTGGTCACTGCTGCTGGGAGGTTGGAAATCTCACTGCAATACCACCATAGCAGTTGGCTGTATCCAGCCTCCAAAAGCTAGTTCCCTGCTCTAAAATCCCCACTTTAGGCACAATGACTGGTTAAGTTGAAAGGAAAAAATAACTTAAAGTATGTATTTTTACTCCTAAAACATTCTTGGGCCATTCCCTGGCACTGTTGAGAAATGGCACTGTTAAATTTGCCCATGACTAAATGTTTTCTTTCTCTCACTTCCCTTGGCAGTATGGTCTCATACTGCCTGCTGAGAGCAATTTATGGCATGTGCTATTTCCCAAACCATTCTCCTGTCCAGGAAAGTGCTGCTGGGTTCAGGTTAAAATCATGCCTGGGAATGTGCTAATCTTGTAGCAGTCAGAACAATGATGGATTAGTGTTGCACTCTGTGTCCTTAACCAGTTTCTTAACTAGCGCAAACACACAAAATAGCACCTTGAGAGTTACAATATTCAACCATCTTTTTTTTTAATGGGAAACAGCTTCCTGTAATGTCAGACACAGACTCCATCCTTAAATTATCTTGGTTTTCTTATTATTCTTCTCTGGAAGGCTGCTCAGGAACAGTAGTGTTTTCACCATTAGCAAAAAACGTCACATTTCTAGTTCTTCCTTACTCATAAATAATTTACATTATTTTATTTTCTATGGGGTTTTTTTTTGTTTTGTTTTTGTTTTGTTTTTTAATAAATTTCTCCTTCCTTTCCTTATGATTTTCTTTCCTGTCTTTCCCACCCAACCTTCAGGCTCCCTCTTACAGAGGGAACAATTCAACCCTCTCCATCAACTCAGCAAAATGATTTCATCTAACTTTCTGATAATATAGGATTCCCTGTTTACTTATTAAGCTTCTCTCATTCCAATTAAAATAGAACTATGTGGGACTAAGAGAAGAGAAGAGTATGAACTATTTCTACCAGAGTTTTTTTATATTAATATTTATCTGATTGGAGGAAAATAATGTGTTATAGATGACCTGCCTCTTGTCTTAAGTTTATTTAAGTCCATTAAAGTCAATAGAAATACTGTAACTGGCTTCAAAATCATCAGCTATCTAGTCTTCTGTGCCTAAGTAGCCTTTTCAGCATGGGTGCTTTAAAGCTGGTGGCAATTTAAAGTCCTTTACTTCACAATGTATTTCATCATTAAATAAATTGCTTAAAACTTTGTGGGACAATGAATTCCTGTGTAATGATTCATTTTGTTTATGACAATTTGTGGTTTGGGCTGCTTTTGGCAGTGCACCGGTACATCCTGGTCAGTGTTCAGAAGCTTGGGCTATACCCAGATGTGTCAGAGCTATGCTCGTGACCTCCCTTCACAGAACACCTTGATATGCTCACCACCACTCATAGTGTCTGCATGGCATTTCAATGGATGGATTTAAAGGGCATGATATGTATTTGCAGTCAAGAATGCTGCCACAAACTTCTCTGGTTGGGAGACAAGGAGGCTTGTTCACACCCTCCTTCTCACCATATGGTCCCATCAGTTTGACTCACTCCCTGTGTCAACAAGCTTTCACAGATTTGGAGCTGACACTACTTTTGTTGTGTTGCATAATGTCACTCTTTGTAATTGAGTTTCTTCTGGATTGGATGAAAGGATTCAGCAGTTCATTTTGAATGGCTTCCAAGTCAGAATTGCTTTCTGATGCCTTCCTGCTACCCTCGGATTAGAGTCAGCTTAGTTGCACACCTAGGTTTCCTATATCACTTTCTTCCCCTATTAAGCCAGCAAGTTCATTGTAAATTAAACATGATATATGTCCTTAAAATAGCAAGTTTATGCTTGCTGCTCTATGCCAGATATTGGAAACAGCAGATTCACTGAAAGATCTGACTTGAACTCTCCTTGCACTGTAAACTCATCCTTAAAAAAAAAAGGTTTTATTTATCAGTCAAATTGATTCTTCTAAAAGATGAGATTTCTTTTTTTAATAACCTCCCACTATTATCTTAATTCCTTGAAAAAATTAAATATATCTGGAATCTAAATCCCCAAAAAAACCCTAAACTTAAACCTAAGTTCTATTTTCTCACTGGGAGGTGAGTTTAAGAATCAATGTCTCCCTTTCTGATCAGTAGATTACCCCTGATAATTTTGTTCCTTCCTGACATCTGAAGGCTCAAACCTACTTTCCTTGCAAAGGGGCAAAGTCTGGGCCTCTGAATTGTTTTGTCACTCTGACCAAACCAGACATATCTGTAGCTGTAAGTTCTTGAAAATTTACCCATCAGTAAAATAAGATATTGAAAAGTGCTAAAAATTATGCAACAATTATTAAATTTGGATTTGTTTGTTAAAAATAGTAATTTCATACCATGATAATTCTTGATGTTCATGTTAAATATGTTAAATGTCATTTTTCTATTGCCCACTTCTGGGCAGCCCAGTACAAGCAGTCATAGACATACTGGGGAAAATCCAATGCGGGGCCACAGAGGTGAAAACGGGACTGGAGTATCTCTTCTCTGAGGAAAGGCTGTGGGAGCTGAGACTATTCATCCTTGAGAATAATCCCCAATGAAGGGATCTTATTTATGTATATAAACACTGGAAAGGACCATGCAAAGAAACTGGAACCAGGCTCTTTCAGTAGTGCTGTGCCAGGAGCAGAGGCCATGAGCAAAAGAGAAACGCAGGAGGTTCCTTCTGAATATCAGGAAACACTTTTGGTTTGTTACTTGCTCTAGGTGGTCCTGCTTGAGTAGGGGGTTTGGACAGGATGTCATTCAGAGGTTCTTTCGAGCCTCAGCCATTTTGTGATACTGTGATTCTGTGATTATTTTAGTCAGATACATTAAAAAGTTTGTGATTCTTTTTATATGACTCAGGATTAAAGGAAGACTCTGAAGTGAGGATACAGAATTCAGGAACCTTCAGAGCACAACAAATGGCAGCATTGGTTTGCAAGCCAACAGACTCAAGCTCTTGATTTGTAGTGCTGAAGATGAAGCAAGAAGCAGATTAGAGACTTCAGGCTGCTTATGTGATGCTGAGGCTGTGTCAAATGCGCTCTGGAAGACTGAAGGTTTCTGAATGATTTTGAGTTTTATCTGTATGCAGTGTAATATGAGTTAAAATAATTTGGTCTAGAGGTAAGAAAAACTCATTAAAATTAGGGTTAAGTTGGACAGAAATAAGCACAAGAACATTGGCCAGACAGTAGCATGTAAAAGCCAATGCATTCAATTATATTGTTTGTTAGTGTGGAAGCTGTCAGCCTGACACACAAGCTGTGAATGCTGATGAAAAGAGCCTCAGCAGAGGACTGAGATGTAAGTCAGCCATGTCCTTCAGCAATTCCCCTTAAGCCTCTTGAACTGCTTCTGTCTTCTCAGCTTTGGACTTTTCTGGCTGACTGCTGCCCTCATACTAACCTTGCCACAATACTGGGAAAGCCTCCCAGAAAATCTCTCCCTATCAGATGAGACAGCAATAAAAAACTGGAAGACATGAACCAGCTAAAGACACTTCAACCTCCTTCCATCATTCTCCGTACAAGTCTTAGAAACACTGAGCAATCTAGGCAAAGCAGATCAAGTTGACAAGATGTGATAGAAACCTTGGGGCTGCAGAGCATCTCCCAGCCTTGCTGGATAAAATTTCAGGTGATCCTAAAATAAGCCCTGAGCATAGCACCATTCATTCCCATCACAGACAGTATTCCAGCATCTCTGGGGGTGTGTATGTGTGTTCATCTAATACCCATAATGGGGCACTAACCTGTGCCACACATGTCCATCGAACACAGCCATATAGGCTGTCTTATCTCCTACAGTTTTGCCTTAGCACACAGTAACAAACAGGTCCAAGTACACAGAAATGCACTCTGTGCTTCATGTGCTTCCAAACATATAGATGGTGGAACAGCAATAAAATTGCTCAGCTTGAGTTGCAAAGAATTATGGCTGTTGGCAAGCAATAGCACAGAAAATATCTTACTTTTATTATAAAGTTCCCATTTTAGAGTGTCTGTCCACATACCAATTGGTAGAGAGCTGTTCCAACTCCCAAGAAAACTCAAGCTATGTTTTAAAAAGAAAAGAAAGTAAATATCTAAAAACATAAGTACTAACACAGTGGGTCAGACCAAAGTGACATGGAGATCAGTATGCTGTCTCCAGTATTTGCCAGAACTGGCTATCAGTACACATTTATCTTTCCACTGCTGATTTATGCTCATTTCCTGCTACTTCTGAGTTGGCAGCTCCCTGAATGAGAAACTGCATTTGGACCTACGACATTCAATATTCACCAATGTGTTTACTGTTCCTGAATTTGTTTCATATTTTTTTATTGTGCCATTTGGGGCTCAAATATCAGAGCCTAAATCTTCAGGTTCAGAGGGAAAAGGCCAAAACAAAAGACATTTCATATTCTCTCCCATAACGAAAACAGTTTCTAATGATCATATTTGTCTCCAGTTGTTTCTAAATATAAAGGATCCATTACTCTTTTACAAAACACTGACATTATAATTAAGTGTAGAATAGTCAAAGTCAATTTTTATTATAAAATATTTTTAAAGTATGTTATGATTTATGTGATTTTATTCAAGAATGAAAAAAACCCTTGAAATTATCTCCACATTTCTTTAGTTTTCTATATACTGCTCAAGAACTGAGAAATTATTTGAATTATTTGAATTAAATAAGGAGAAATTGGCCCACTTCCCATTTTACTTTTTATTATAAAGTGGCAAAATACTGATAACACTGCTTCTTTGTTCCATGGTGCTGGTTATACTAAATTCATCTGTGCTTTTTCAGGATGGACCTCCAAGAACATAAACTTGATTTGGTGTTGTGGGCAGTAGAGACAAAGAAAGCACAGAAGGATGGTCCCTTGAAGAGCTTTGCACCAAAGAGAATAACACGCTCATCATTAGTCCCCGCAGAAAGCCAATTATCAGGAATCTGGAGTGTTTGGGTAGAATATTTTTGTAAACATAATACAATTGGTACAATGCAACAAAATTTTCGAGATGAACTGTACAATTCATACAAAGCTACTTAAAGGCAAAAAGAAAACTATGGCATATAATCTTCTGTAATTTAGGTAGGAAATGCCTTACAATCTGTAAATGGACAAAAATAACCTTCACTTTAGGCAGCCTTCTTTTCAAAAAGCAATTACAACTTGTTAGCCTTTGAATTTTGCTTCTTCTTAACAGCATTAAAAAGAACATGTTTTTTAGCTTCAGAGGTCTAAAATATTTTATAGAAGCTTTTTTATAAGGTTTTTTCATGTGCCAAATGTCCGCTACCCAACTTAAAAAAAAAAAAAAAGAAACTCAGCGGCGCATTTTTGATCTTTCATTTCCAACAGAGACATTCTTCAAATCTTTTCTACTTTTCTATATTGCATAAACTAATATGGTGTATAATAATTTCTGAACTTTTCACCACAATATGTTATCAGAGACCTTAATACTGACACAGACCTCCAGAATTAAATGAAGCTCTGCATGGGACTGCTGTACTGAAGAAACAGATGCTAAATTAGAAGGAATAAAAATAACTTTTCTGTACAGCATATGCAGGTTAAGGAGACTTTGCAGTGCACAATTCTGCATGGTATTTAACCCAGTGGGCACTCTACAGGAACTTCTCTTAGGTCCAGAAGCATAAGAGAATTGACCTTGTTTTTCACTCATTAACCAGATATAAAATAATGACACCAGAAATTAAGTTGTAATTAAATGGAACAACAGCAACGGAGATTTTTTCAAAATAATGGGGGAAAGAATGCAGTAAACTAACCAAATAAAGAACATAAGATTTCCTGGGATCACTCTTAAAGTTTGGATCACCCTTAACAGCAGGATCATCCATTAACCCCTGTGATGTAGATCTGTGAGACATATGCAACCTGAACATCATCTTCCCCACACTTCTAAGTGCTCTGGGAGGGTTTTAGCTCAATTCTGCAGCTGTTGATTTAAACCTGTTCCAGTGACTACAACCCTGACTAGAAGGAAGCCCTTTACTGTGTGGAGATATGCAGTCCTTTGTCCAAGAAGCAGTATTAAGTACCTAAAATGGACCTTTCCTCAATCACCTTCTGAAGAAAGTTTTCTTCCTCATGCTCATTCTGTTTCTCCTTATAGCACAGTTCCCTGCATCCCTTTTCTGTACAATCTAACATAATTTGTCACTAACTTCAGGGCTGCTTTTCCCTCTGACTAGTGCTAGCTCTCAGCCCTCAGCTGTGGACAGGTTGTCTTCAGCGTGGTGTGGTTGTCAGACTTGTTTTGGGAGGTTCTAGTTCTCAGCAAGCCAGACTAATTTATCTGGGGAAACATGCTTTTAGCACAGACCTTTCCATCCTGGATTTTATACCCACTACAGCATCATGCCAAAATTCTGCTCTAAAATAAAGCAGACATAGTGTATGAAGCCCAGTCTGCTTGGACACAGATGCAGACCTGGCATTTCATCCTTTGCATGGGTGGGCTGCCTGGCCAAAGCTGCTGATTGTGCTGGTGGCCTAAGATGAGCATCAGATTCCTGTCTGAACTATTTGTTTTTCCCCCAGATCAGCTTAATCTCAGATTGAATTAACATATAACTGTGGAAAACATACTGACATCACAGAGGAGAAAAATGTACTTATAAATAAGTCAAATAATAACTGGAGACTTACTATGCCTCTGTAGGCTAAATGGGAGACCTGTGGACCATGACAACATGTTCTGTTATCTCTATCAAAAGTTGTAGAGGTATTTCTAATTAGTTGAAACAAAAAACAATAAAAGACCTTTAAAAATAGATGCTGTTGCTTATTCTGCATGAAAAGAAGTTCTCTTTATCACAGGACACCTACTTCTGTAACATTAATTTCTTATCTTCTCATGATAATAGATACCAGAGGTTATTGCATGTCAATCAAGTGGTATGAAATTAGAAGTGGACTATTTCATTTTTATTGGAATAATGTCTCTTGCTGTGAGCAGTTCACAAAATCTCCTAAAAGTGAGCGCAGTCCGTTGTTTCCCACTGTTCCATTGTTCTGTTATCACTAAATTGGACCCAAAGAACAGGCTGGCAAATGAATGGGCAAAAGGAAGATCAGGGCCTGACACACACAAAGCTGTGGGACAGTGAAATACAATTCACTTTTATATTGACACACCTCATTACTTTCTCATTCCTTTTGAGAAAAACAGATCGGGGTTGTACTGTATATCTTGCCACAATGATAACCAGTTATCACAGAGAGAACATACTGATTAAAGAGAGTGGCTGCTCAATGGGCGTTTCCAAAAATAGAAATAGTCTGAAGAAAATGGCAATGAAATACCTGTAATGTAATGGAAGTGTAAATGTCTGTAAGTATGCTCAGTTGCCCTTCTGTGATGGAAATGAGGGAAAGAACAATATCAGCAAAGTGGTGGAATTCTGGTATTGTTTGCCTAACCACAGTTATAATCCTAACTCCTTTAATGAAAATGTATTACTGACCTAAACATGTAAAAATCTGGATGCCTGGGAGACATCACCTCTTGAACTGCTCAGATTATAACTGAGCTGCCAGGAATATCATGCTCATTTTAGTACATGCCCTATCAGTCAGGAAAAAACAAGAAAAAAGGAATATCTGACAAGTCTGTCAAATCTGTTTAATTTGACAGATGAAGCCAACACACACACAAACACACATGGTTAAGGAAATTAAAAGCATATTTATATTTGGGCAGGTATACTTTAAAACTAATTTTTTTATTTTTTCAGAGTTTAATTTTCTGGTAAAAGCAAGTGTTCTGCCACACACAGACTGTTTTGTGAGTTAAAATGATATTTGTTACAGATATTCATCACCTGCAAAATTAAATTACCAGCCAATCAGGGAAGAGGTCTTAAAATTTCTATTGGATTCTAATCTTATGAAACTCTTTTTTTTTTTTTATGTGTGTTTTCAGGTATATAGATAAAATGTGTACAAAAAATACACAGAGTGAGAATAAATTTAAAGTAGAACAAAGTTCCATTAAATAAGCAAGGATCACAGTTTATCTGGAGCTTCTCCTATGAAGTACCACTGGGAATAAAGATGCCTATTGTCTTGTTTTAAGTTCTTTGTGTACACAAAGTGTTGCCAAGTCAGCTGACAGTTACCTCTTTGCAGTAATGTCTGGAATCACACACCTATATTTTAAAGCCCTGTTTCTCAGAAAGTACATTTTTTAGTTAACCAACCACAAATTCACTCCCTTTTACCTTCAGGAGTTACAATTTAGACCCTCATGAACTAAGAAGTGTTCATCAGGTCAGAACTGATGTACCTATGCCATAAGGTGTGAGAGAGAACCCGGATCAGAGATCTGCACTGCCTCTGCAGATCTGAGGAAGACATCCTCCTTAGGGGAGCGACACAGAGAACAGGGCTGCCTGCTGTTATGTGAGCTACTGATACTCCTCACCCTTCCACTACAGAGGGAGGGACCGCTGTAGTCCCAAGAAAGTCAAAGAGCTTGCATCTGGCATTGCCACCTGTGCTTCCATAATTCCAGCTAGTGTAATATGTACGGGGTTTTCATTCATGAGGGAAATATCCTACCTACAGCTACTACTTAACACTTCAGTGGTGTGAGCAAAAGCTTCTGGAAATGGCCTTTGTGCATCTATTGGGATGTGTGAGACCCTTGTTGATGCCACGGACACTTTGAGAACATCTCTTCCTTTTTCTCTCTATCCCCATACAAAATGCACCTCTTTTCCCCCACAAATGTTAGAAGCCACAGAGAAGCTGCTTGGTGCTAGATCATCACAACATCCTAACACTGTAAATACTTAAATTTCAAATACTGGGGCTCCTGCAGTTACTGCTTAATGGACAGAATTTGTATTTCAAATAAAAAGATAATCTAGAAGCCACAGAAGCTGCATCATTTTGCAGTAGATGCTGATAATCCTCATTTGTTTTATGACTGTACTGATTTGAGTGGATTATAAGGACAGCTCACTCAGAGAAAGCTTAGCCCAGCTGGATGTCATATCAAAACAGAGCAGGAACAGAGATACACAGATTTTATGCTTTGAGCTGTAATGTTCAAAGGAGGCTATCAATTTTAAATTATATTTCTGTCTTGGATTGTTTTACTGGCTGCTATTATGAAAACACTTGTTCTTATCAGAACTGCAAACCATTATTTCTCAGGAATTTGTGTATTTGCATTAGTTTGTGCTTTTGACATCACTTTGTATCTAGTCCATGTTATTTCTCTTGTAAAATCAGGCTGCCACTGTAGACCAAATGATTGTATTTGTGCATTTCCTTTGGTCTTACATCTGAGATCTATGAATGTAATTAAATGTGCTATTGCCATTCCTGTCAATTTGCCAGTGTTGTTCTGACATGCTGCTTCCAAAGCAAAGAGAAGGCAAAAAACAGTTATGTAAGATATGAACATATGACTGTGAAATAATTAGCTTGAAGCAACTGGTCATAGGTATGCAGCTAAAGGAGATTTCTAGATGAAACATAGGTCTAAATTTTACACGTTTTCTCTTCTGACTTCATGTCTTTTTCTAGCTATGCGCTAATTTCCAAATAACAGCTGCTTTCAATAACAGCTGTTTTCAATAATAGCTCTTTGATAATTTAAGACTGCTCGTGGAAAAGGTTTTGCATGGTAGCAGGGGATATGTAAACTCATAAGAATAAAGATAAGGTAATTTTATGACTGTGTGTTGGTCAGTAAACAGATACTATATAACTAGAATATAAAGCTGTGTCAGTACATTGATTTCACTTTGAAAGAACCATAAGAAAAGCAAACAGACACATGAAGTGTTGGCTAGTCTGGTGACACTTCTCTGAAAGATGCAAACACATTTTGCAAGTAAGTCTTCCTACTGACAATCTGACTGGTCTGAATTTTTAAGATTTCAGAATCCCTTTTTCAACCCTCATTGCTGGTTATCTCTATCGTTACTCCCAGAGTGAGCAGAAAACACCAGTACAGGAAACAAGGTTAATTTCCAGGTTAATCATCTCATTTGATACAAAAGGATAAAGTGCTTGGTCCTTTTCCAGAAAAATGTAGGTTTTTGAATGGAATCAGGCATTCCAGGAGGTATTTTTCTGTCTCATTTTCAACATGAAGTGTTGGTCAGCTTCCAGTGTTCATGTCAGAGTCAGAACTTCTCTTTTGTCTTAAAGTAACCAATGTTGAGGGCGTCCTCTCCAGCTATGGGATGCTGTGGTTCAAGTCTTATACTTGACTTAAACTAGGAATTCAAGCTTCTTTTTTTGCTGATCAAATCTGAATGCTGTGGCATCTGCATTGCAGTCTGCCTAAAGGTCTCTACTCCTTAGATTGTTTCACATGAAAAACCTGTACATAATCATTGCACGAGAAAGGCAAATTGAATCAGGTTTATTTTATAATACAACTGATATTTAATGCTTTGTTAACAGAAATAGGTCATGCCACAGAAACTGGTTATCCTCTACACCTCTTCCATGGAAGTCAGAATAGTTATGATGCAGGCACTTGCTGGGGGTTTTTGGTGCAGTACTAGTCACTTGAAGGAAAATATGCCTCTCCTTTACGTCTTAGGAAGCAAACTGAAAGGTCTGTGCAACCTCAACAGCTTTCACAATACAATTATTTTATGCCTGACAAGTGTTATGCAAGGCTTGAGAATTTTAGTGCCTTGACTAAGACTTGCAGGAGTTATTGTCAGGAAAAGGGTAATAGTGGGGACACTTTCCATAAATGTCTAGAGAGATTTCAAATGCTCTATATCTGCATAGGACTGCAGCATACAATACAGGGATGGGGGAAACTTCTGCCAGTGAAGAATGGCTGCTGATGGCCAGGCAGAAAAAAAGACATCTGAAGCAGACATAGACCACTTACATCTTGGTCATCTCTTAGTGACTGGAAAGGGTAGAGGATTATAGTGAAAGTCTAGGAGGGATGAAGAGTAAAGCAGTGCCCCAAAACTCTTTAACTTTCATATTTTTCTAAATAAACATCCACAGGGGAATTTTAATTTTCCTAATTATAAGCATCTAGTTCTATTTGAGATGTCCAAGGGTATCCCACCCAACTTCCAACTGCTGCTTCAGCAGCAATCAGTAAATCCTGTGTCACATATTCTAATTCTGTGAAGGTGTCCTGATTATCTACAATAAACACATACACACTTGCACACAAAACTGAGGTATGGATGACTTATTGGTAGCTGAAGTCACAAGCCTCCCATGTATTGTGAAACTCTGAATGACAGATGCAGTCAAAGGTATTAAGTGACAGATATTTGAGAGCTTGTATTATATAATATGCATTTCTGCTCTAATTCTCTCTTCTAGTAGGCAAATATGTATGCTGTAAAATTATTGACTTAATTTGAAATCTATTTTAGTAGATACAAAGGAGAGAGAAACTTTTTTTATTAATCTCTCACATTTGTTTAATACTTACTGCATTACCCAAATTATTGTTACTGCAGTTTGGAGCTGTGATATTTTCCCATCAATGTTATTGAAATGGTGCTGATTTATACCTTTGGAGAATATTGTCTTTAGTGTCTTATTCTGTGTTTGGCTCTGTTAGGTCTTGTTCATGTGATTAGTGATCCCAAGGACATCAGTTATAGGTACATCAAAGAAAAGGTGATTTAGGACTAAAACAGCCTGTAAATGTCTACAAAGTAGATGTCAGAGTCTGATTAATGAGTCCCTTACTAGTAATTTGAAAAGAGGGGAAAACATTAGCCATAACAACCTTAAAAAAACCTGCTGAGAACAATTACACTAAAATACAAATGATGCCCTCTATCTGGCCCAAAGGGACTAGTTGAAACCATCTCATTTCTAAGGCAGACAAGATGAGTCTGTCCATGCCGTCCACTTACAGAACTTTAAGATGTTGATTCATTTTGGAAGTTCTGTCAATCACAGTAGTAATGTTTCAAAATGATGAAAATATCTTGGTCAAAATTGTTACCATTACATTACTTATGAGGACAGTCAACCACGTAGATCATACAAGAAATACCCAGTCCTAATAGCCCTGACCATCCACTCACGACAAGCTCATGACTTTGCCAGATGCATGCCTCTCCCACTCCCCATTTTTCTCTCTCCCTGTGCCTCAGTTGCTGGGAGAAGATGTGTGACAATGGTGAACGGAGGAAGGATGGTGAAGGCTGTGTGATATCCCCTCACTCCCTTGCTCACAAGCATTTTCTTGGTGAGACTGGTCAAAGACTGTCACCACCAGTGCAGGAATGAGGGCAACAGAGATGAATGCAGTGTTTCATTATTTGTGCTGCAGTGCTCACACGAGTAAAACTTTTGTGCTGCTGCAAGATTTAATGTAGCTTACAATTACCATGCACCCTGCACCCTAACACCTGAAAATAAGAGACAAAAGTTGTCACTGCACTAATCTATGCACAAATCACCCATGTGTGCAGATATAAGCAGAGTTTGAATGCTCTCCCTCAAAGAAATGCTACTGTAGAGAGAAAATTCTTTACCTATCAATTCCTGGAAACATATGCAGTCCTTTCTCCCCCAGGTTCACAGATGTTAAAAACAAGATGCCACTATTACCTTTTTCTGTGGCAAACAATCCATAGGGCAAATTTTTTAGTGATGTTTCAACCAGCCTATGATTTAACATTTCACTTTAACTTATCCAAAAATCATTGTAACGACTGCAAATTGCTGTACAGCAGCGATTTTCATCTGTTTTCTAAAGGTCTACAAATTACCATACTCAAAAATATATCAGAAACAGTTTCTTATTCATTTTTATCTTCTAAAATGTCACTCAGTTCCAGATGCTCTTGTCCCAAATAAATGAAAGGCAAAGGACCTAGTACTGAACTCTCATTTTTCAAATAGAAGGTTCAGATTTGATGTCATCATATTCTTAATCTAAGGTTAAGAAATTGCTCATTTAGAAAATTGCTTATATAAACTACAACCATACTCTGTTCTTCCAGGGTTCCAAAACTGAATTAATTTCTTTGGCTATCATCTTATGAAAGAAGTAAAGACAAAATAATGGTAAAAATGGCTGATTTTCTTTTGGCTTTTTGTTGTTTTTTTTTTAATCCAAGGAGAAAGCAAAGCTGTTACTGTGTTTCAGAAATGCATGAGGTGCTTCTATTTAATTCTGCAAACACTCTACAGGTTTATATCTATAAAGTAAGATACTTATAAAGGTTGGTAGATATACCAAAGAATTACTTAGTAAGGCTACATTAAAGAATCTGCTGCATAATACTCTATTTTCTATGTGATAAATCAGTGTCTTCCATTCATTTCTTTCTATCTTCATTCTTAAAGGACTCCTGCCCAAGCCCCAGATATGTTACAGCAGCACAAGGACACCCTGAAATAACTCTGGTGTCTAAATCTAGAAAACCGTGCATGAGATTAATCACTGCATGTTTTAGTAAAAGAGTTTATTTACATCTTTCTGAAGTTCTGATCCTTTAAGTTCTAAAAGGCTGCAATAAGATCTCTCCAGAGCCTTTCTTTATAAGAGAGGTGTTCCAGCCTCTGACAATTTTTGTGGTGCTCCTCTGGACTTGCTCTGGCAGGTCCGTGTCATTTTTGTGCTGAGGACCCCAGAGCTGGATGCAGTGCTCCAGGTAGAGTCTCACAACGACAGAGTAGAGGAACAGAATCCCCTCCCTTGATGTGCTGACCCGGCTGCTTTTGATGCAGCCCAGGACATGTTTGGCTTTCTGGACTGTGAGTGCACATTGCTGGGTCATGTCCAGTTTTTAATCCACAAGAATCCCCACGTCCTTCTTGTCAGAGCTGCTCTCAATCCCTTCAGCCTCTATCAACATCTGGGGTTGCCCCAGCCCAGGTGCAGATCCTTGTGCTTTACCTTGTTGAACTTCATAAATTTTGCATGGGTTTACTTCTCAAGCCTGTCAAGTCTGTTGAGCTGATTACTGCCAAGAGGGACCACAGCAAAAAACAGCAGGGAGTGTGAAAGTCAAGATGTAATGAGTAGCCTCCATGTCCAGCACTGCCCTTCTGAGGGAATGAGCTTGGAGGTCAGATCACCACCTCTGAATTTCTCCTCATCTAAGGACAGATATGTATTGACCACATTCCTTTCTAAAAAGTTGTTTGACAAAAGAGACATGACAAGTAAAGGGAGGAAGAGAAAAACATAACCACAAAGAGGAATAAGAAAAGAAGAACATAGAAGACATAGAGAGAGACACAGGCTATGGCAAACAAAGGGATGGGACTGAGGGGAATAAAGGAGTCTGTAGCAGCGTATGGATACGGAACAACACACTTAGAGGGACAGCAAAGGGAGATGTACCAGCAGGAGTAACGCAGTGGATGGGATCCGAGTATGAGACTGATATGCTGACAGAGGGCCAGTTTGATTTTTTACACATTATCAGTGTAAAACAAGCAGAACCAGATCAACTAAAGGCATACTACAGCATGCATACAAAACCTCCAAAGAAACAGTGAAAGAGCTACTCCTGGTAGCCCAACAACAGATACATGATGAAAAATGCCAAACCACAGGAGTAAATCTTTCTCACCAAGTTCTACAGTTCAGGAAGACATTTCTGCTTCTATTTTTCCCCAAATGTAATTTTGAAGTTGTTCCTTTGTTTGCATTTCTGGAAAGTTTGGATTGCAAGTATAGGGTTTGTGCATTAAAATTTTCTATGGGGTTGCCCAGGGAAACTGTGCTTTGTATGTTACTGCTCAATGACATTTCAATAAGCCTTCAGAAAAGCAGAGTAATCACCTCTAATCTTTCCTCAGCTCTCATGCAGTGCATCCTAAATGCGAAAATTTGCTAGTTTTCTTTGAAAATAGGAAAAAAATAATTTAGATTTGAAAAAGAAAAATCCACCTGAACTGCAGCTATTCAAGGCCGATGAAAATCACAATAATTTGTCTTTGAGTTGAAGAGAGAATGGTTATTATTAGCCACTGAAGTAATAAAAGGTGATGGGTCAATTTTACGTATTTTCTTTAAAAAATATTTATCAATTACTTTGACTTTAAAACACTGATTCAAGTCCAAGTATAGGTAACCTTACAATTTAGCTTTAGATAAATGAAAATGAGATTATTTGAAATCGATAGACTACAATACCCTGAACTAGAACCATACATACTAAAATCATAGATTTATAGAATTTTCTGGGTTGGAAGGGTCCCACAAAGACCACTGAGTTGAACTCCCAACTCTGCACAAAACAAAAGTTAAACCACATATCTAAGAGTGTTGTTCAAACCCTTCTTGACCACTATTGGTCTTGAGGCCATGGCCACTTCCCTGGGGAGCTTGTTGCAGCTCTTGACCACCCTCACATTGAAGAACTTTTACATAATATCCAATATGAATTTGCCCTGATACTCCCTCTAGCAGAGTGGAATTTTAACACTTGGATCATGCACAGTCCTCTGGTGGAAGCCCCAGAAATGAGTCTGGGGGCACTTTGGTGGTCACTCCTCAGACAGCCCCCCCTTTTCTGTGTTGAACAAAACTGGTATCCTAGCCACTCCTCCTGAGTCACTCCCAGTAGTCCTTTCACCACCTTTGTTGCCCTCCTTCAGACATATTCTAATATTTTTATACCTTTTCTTATCTTTTGGAGCCCAAAACTGCATATGGTTCTCAAAGTGAGGCTGCACCAATATTGAATATATGTGGGACAATGACTTCTTTTGACTTGTTAACTACACTGTCCTTAATGCATCCCATGATATGAATTGCCCTTTTGGCCACGACAATACATTGTTGACTCATTTTGAGTCTGCCATCAACCAAAATTCCTAGACCTCTTTCTGCAGTCTAGACATTTGTGTCTCTGTCTAGGCTTACATTCAGGATTACACCATCCCAGATACAGAGCCCAGCATTTATTATATTACACATAGCTGGTGATTTCTCAGCACTCTGATCTATCTCTAACCTTAAAGGAGATCAGCACCTCCTCCTAATTTGTACTGGTGCCAAACTTAGTGTGCATTCAACTCCTCTGACCAGGTCATTGATAAAAAAATTGAAGAGAACTGGCCCTAAAACAGAGCCCTGGGGAACACCCCTAATGACTGGCTATGAACCAGCTGTTACCTCATTTAACACTGTCAGGCTGTTCGAGCCCGACCCTTCAGCCAATTGTCCATCTGTTGTATTGTGATGTATCTATACATGGATATATATAGGTCCTTCATAGATACAGAAGGTACCTGACTTAAAAATAAGAGACTTATTAAAGAATGGTTCTTCAAGCTGGTTCATAAGGTGTTAAGACATTTTTTTATCTTTCCTTTCCTCTCCTTGTATTTTTTATCTTACTAGGATTCCCTACAATTTTATGAATTCCAGCTGTTTAGAGACACAAGCAACAAATCTAAAAAATCCAAGAAACATATCAGAGCTGCAACTGAAGATGTGAAACATAGGCACCTTGAAAGACAAAGGGTTAAGTTATCCTCTATAGCTGTTTCTATACTGCTATAAGAGAGGTAAGATCACTCACTGCTTAAATGTTAATATGAACATAGGCTGGTATAAGTTCAGACCATGCCAACCAGCACTGTTACAGACAGTCAATCCTTAAGCATGGTCTATAACAGTCCATTCTGGGATGCAATTTGGTTGTTGCCACCCTGTTTAGGGAGAGGGACAATTGGTCTTTGTTTACACAAATTGTGCCAGTCTAGTATGTCTCAAAACCAAGGAATGGTCCCTAACCTTTTATTCGTTAGTCTAGATGTTTCTTGCATGTCTCATCTGTTTCCTACTGGCTGTACAGATGGTGGCTCTGTGTCTAAGGGAGGGCCCCAGGTAAGAGCAGAATGATGGAAGGAGTCAGTATGGGCCAAAGTGAAAAGCACAGTGGCAATAATGATGTGTTGCTCATTCACCTTAGGAAGAGATGCCAAGAAATTGAATTTATAAGGGGTAGCTCTCACCCAGCTGTGCTTTGCTTAGAAAGCTCAGATAAATGTGATATCTGTCACATCTCCTGACATCACTAAACACAATTGACTGACCTCAGTCTGAAACATGGCTGTTTGTTCTAAAGGTTGCTGCTGTGCCATGAAACTTCTGTAGCAGTGCAAGCTCCAGTTTTTGTGTAGGGCTCGTAAGTCACCAACATCATTCCAAACTAAATTATATGTGGGCCATTGTATATACGTATATATATATATAGTATACATGGACTGAATGTGATTCTTCTGTGCTGGAGATTTGTATGGTCATTTATCATTTTGCTTGCCTATGATTAATGAAATTATTTTGTCTCTCCAGCGTGCATATGTGCCTATTTTATCATGGATACTTTAGAAACCAAAACAACAGACTTCTGTCCCTATCTTCTCTCCATCCTGAATTTCTTCTAGCTTTCAGCATTCTCTATTTATGCCTCTCAACTTCTTGCCTTTTTCTAGCATTCTGCATTTCTTCTTCTCCTAAGGAGAACCAGGCTCGGACTTCCTTTTTGTTTCCTTGATGACAAGGAACATAATAATCACGGTCACCTTAGACAAATATTCTTGGTTTAATGATGTGTAGCAGATGACAATAATATGGAAGATATTTGTTATCATTCCCCAAGGCTGATACTGTTTGAAAATGATTTTGCTGCACATAGACTGCGATGTTTTGGTTTTTATACAAGATACAGAGGTTTTTGCTTTTTAGATAAAGATAGATAAAGAGTAGATTTAACTTCTGTTGGAACCCTGAGTTCAGGGATTTTCAGTCTTTCAGTGCTGACAGGCAATGATCTTCAAAAGCACACTGCATTAGACCTGAGGCCTTGGGAAAAACTTCCCAAATTATGGGACAACACTGAGATTGTTGCTGTGTAATTAAAGTTTTATCACTGGGTAGAATGTGTAGAGATGTAGGAATTTAGTTTTCTGTGATATAGTAATACGCATGTAACAAAATTGAGGATTTTGGGTGTGGGTTAGCTCTTCTTCTTTCATCCCTCTTCTTCACAAATCTGGGTGTTCTGTTATTGGTTCAAAAAACCTGCAGTATGGAACATGAATGTTTAGTTACCAGATTATAAATAAAAATAAATTAGTTGGCATTCCATAATTGGATAGATTGGACTTTAAAAGACCTTGGAAGGTTGCACTTGGGGGCCATTTCCACCTTGTTAACTTAGAGGCACATTCCGTGCAGCTGTGCTATAGATAAGAAATAATAAACATCAATTAGAAGAAGAACCCTGCATCTCCTTTTTAATCCTAACTCTGAGTAAAAGAACTCATGAGACAGAGGTAAAATGAAAATAGAGAATTTAACAAACTTCTATTGTTCATGATACTATGTCATGGGTATATCTATGTGTATAGAAAAACATGGAGTCTATTAGTGGTAACAACAAGAAGAGCTTCATTTAAGTTCAGTAGAGGAACCTCAGAACAAAGAATCCGTTCCCTCCCAAGACCCACAGCATTCACACATCAGGCAGTGCACTCCAGAAGCTTGTTTTTCTAATATATGAACCAAATAAACAAAGGAATTAAAGAGGAATCCAGTATTTGATTTCCTATTTACCTAAACATACCAGTTCAGTCCCACTATGTCAGTAGCAACAAAGATTGAAGCCCACTGATTAATTTTATTTCTTCACACCTGAGCAGTTCTTATAAACCTCATTCTTGTTCCTGGCAGAAATATCTTGCTCAAAAGTCTTTTTCAAATGGATGATGAACTTAAAATATGGCCTTCATTTAAAGATATTTTCTAAACGCTAAAGTTTTGTACATACTTCTCTACATTCAAGGAAGTTCTACCATCTGCCTTGGTAACTCAGAGAGGGGGCATGAAATGTCTCCTGCTGCTGCTAATAGCCTCTCTGTGATAATTAGTATAACTACTTCCAGAGCAGTTTACTACTTGGTGTTAGTAAAAGCATCAGAATCTGTCCTGAATTGCTATCTACATTTACAAATTATCTGTCTTCCAGAAAATGATCTTCCAAAAACTAAGAAGTCAAGCACTACTGTTAGTGGAGAGAAGATAATTAAAATAATTGGTAGCTCCTTGGTGCTTGAAGTGCCAGTGGAAGCTGTGAAATAGGAGAAAATGTTTGACCTCTGTTAATGTATTTCTGCACTGTGGTTTCATGCACTATTGCAAGAATTAATGCAGACTGTGTCCTGTAGGTCTGCTCATGCTGACTACCTCTGGATTTTCTGGAGCTGGCACTGGAATCCTTAACCATTTTGTAACTCAGCTGAAGGTAGTACCTCTTTCTGTGCAATCAGTATAAAACCTAGAGAGACATTCTAGTTACTGAACAATTACTGGTATACACCCAAACATACCTATCATACATGCTTTATAAATTCAGCTCTATTACACTGATGTTAAGCAAGGTTATAGAAGATGTGATTTTTGTTCTTCTTAAAAAAAGAAAAAAAGGAAAGAAAAAAAGCTTATTTTCATTTAAGTGGAGTAATTGGCAAATTTCACTGGTGATTTATTTGAACCTTAACCTGAGTTCGTCTTTACCATCTGACTTTACGTTCACTCCTGCAGCACAGTCTGAAAATCTTATTGTTCAGTTTGCATTTACAAGCCCTGAAATAATTTTGAATTCTAGTCCGGACACATATGAAGGCAGCTCTTCGTGAGCAGGTGGTGGGCCTTGGCTGTAGATCATAAAAATATAGGAAAAGAAACAAATACAAGAGACTTTTGGCATCATACTGGTTTATTCCATATTATGTTTTATTCACGTGTGTAGCAGATGCTTTTTTTTCATTGCCCCTTTTCAGTGTGCTGAGAGTTTGCAGTAAAACTTTCCTCAGCTGAGGCCAGATAGGGATTTTTCCCCAACAACATGGGTAGCTTCTCCAATAGCACAGCAGAGAGGCTGGAGGGTTGAAAGGCTCTCCCACACCTTGGCATCACTGTATGTTACCTCTCTGTCTATATCTATAATGGCAAATAAAGCAAAGTGGGAACCCAGAGTGCAGAGAGTATTTCTCTGCCTGTTTTGAAGGGTTCTACACCCCTGGACAGCACTGGTTTTGACCTTTGTCCGTGCAGAAAATTGCCTACCCTTTGGGAAGAGTTAGAATCTACACTGGTGTGAACTAGGTGATAGAATACTGCGTAAGATTGTCACAGGGTGAAAAATTTAGAAGATTTGGATTTGTTAATATAGTAAGTAGATAAAAGCAAAAAACTTCAGAATGGAGGATTATTGTTGTTCTCCAGACCTTCTTCTTCTACTACTGCATATTCTGCAGTAGAAGTAGTTTGGGATGACTGGATAAAGAACTCCGCAGTTCCTGACTGTGTGACTAGATAATTGGTAGAAAAGTAAAAATAATGTACAATTTTAGTGACCATTGGTTAGTTTACCTTTAAAAAGCCTTGAGCTTTCCTGCATTTTGCCTTTTGTATTTTGCTCTGCTTCATGCTATGCTGTCGGCATGTGAATTACTGATAAGATATAATAAACAACCTGAAGACTGAGAAAATACAGAAGTCCCCCTCATCTCTGACTTCTGGCAAAGACTTTAAAAAGTTTCTCCCATCAGGGGAGGCACAATTATAGCGCTGGACTGAGTCAAGCAACATTAGACTTTCCTGGCTTTGAAGCCTTGCGTGCAAGCCAGTCAGGTTCAGGATAGACAGCCCTTGTTCCTGGGTCCTCTCTAAGCACCATGTAAGGATTCTAATACATAATTATTATTTTTGTCATCGAGAAGAATTCTTTATATAAGATGTATAAATAAAAATAGTTCCAACTTAGGCACATAATTTAATGCTCCATTTAGGAAAGATAAATCCAGGCCACAGACATCTACTTTCTGAGAGAAAGTGAAGATGTTGTTTTGCTTCAGGTGCAGATCAATAACAACTACATGACCACTATTAAATGACAGAAAGCAAGTCAATAAAACCATGTTCTCACAAGCCAGTTAGAGGCAAACAGAAATGTACAGACAAGTCATGGCTCGGTATGACATTGCTAGCTTATTAAAAACTACTAATTTGAAAGGAAGGTAGAAACTCTGTAGGGTTTTCTTGTGTCTCATCACTGGGGTTTCTGATGGTTTCTCTTTTTTCTAATTCTTACCCTATTTATTATTATTATAGCTATAATATTCTGCTATATTTTCTTATCTGAAACATGATTTTCACATATCTGTTTGTTGATTTGTAGTTATGCAGAACCAAATTGGTGCGATAACATGAAGAATCATGTGTTCAAGTGACTTGAAGGTTGAAACTTTTGTGCTCTGGTTTTTATCTTAGTTTTAGAAAGGTCTAAAACATCCAGGAAAAAGAAAGATTTGTTTTGACAATATTTTTATGGTGGTATGGTGCATAAAGCTGTATTCTGTGATTATAGACTTGTGTTTAGAGTGTTGTCCTAAGATATAGAGGACCCAAGTCTTCCAGGTGCAGAAATATGTAGAGCAGAAAATAGGAGCTCTCAATCGTCATTTGAGAACACTGATCTTCCAGAATTAGAGGTTTTTGCACAGGAGAGAATCCAGTTCTGGAATCTCTCAGCTGGACACAGACTACATTTTCATAGGAAAATGTGTTTGGCTTGAAGATAATCATAGTGTGAAATTATAAAAATAAATTGAAACCAGAAAATTTCTTATAAGAAGAAACATTACCTTTTGTTCAGCTTCTTTCTCTGATGGCAAAATGAATGCAGGGCAAAAAAATATAAGATGTGATACAATTTGAAAGAAAAGACAATATTTTCCATCTAACCAAAAAGCCACTGCAAGATTTATTGCATGGTCTGGCAAAATCCAGACTGAGAGACTAGACATGGAACTTTTGCCAGTGGTGGAGGAGGCAAAATGACATTTTACTTTACAAAAGGTCAGTCAGTGAAGAGTTGAAATTCTTGGTGCTTGAATAGGATGGGATGTTCTGAAAATATGCTGATTCAGTAACTTTCCAGCAGGTAGTTGGCTCAAATAATGCTTATGTTGTTAGCATACTGCTGTGTTTTACTTATCTGTGCTCTTGGATTGCCTGTAACTTTCAGTCTTCAGAGAAGGCTGCATTGGTATCTTTGTGATGTGAGTCATCAACAAAGGAGCTGTTACAAGTAACAAATGTTAGCCTTCTGCTATAAACTTTTCATAGATAAAACACAATTGATAGGTACTATTTCTAAGATTTTTGAAATTATTCCTTTAAGCCCTGAGAAAGAAAACATGTTTTCTATGTTGAATGTCCACGTTACTTTTGCATCCCAAGCAAAAGAGGGCTTCATATTAACCTTCTTCTTTCTTTGTGAAATATAAAGATAAAATTGCTCTTTGTGGTACTAGTGCAACTCTGGAATGGAAGCATCTGTGCCTTTATTAAGCCATATAACCAAAAGCATAATTTGGCCTATGACTTGCCATGTGTTTTGGAATAAGAGTGATTATACAAATGGAAATGGTTGTTATTGTTATTGTCACTGGCAGTACCAGTATGGCAACAAGAAAAAACAATAAAGTAGTCTGTGTATCAATCTGTTTTCTGCTGGCATAAAGCTCTTTCTATTCCAGCTTGTGGTCAATTCTCTTGCACCTATAGTTTTGCATGGTTTTTTAATGAAGTACCAAATGATAAGTCTCATGATGAGAAGTGTGCCATGGGGAATGATGCCCATTCTCACACTAATTGTTTTAATATGATGATCTGGAATAAAGTCTGCAATTATGTCAAGCACAAAACCAGAAGAAAAGGCACTATATTTTTTATTCAAAAACAAATACAGTTGCTACTGTAGGGCAGTGGTTTATGATGTTTCAAATGGTTAAGTTCCCTTGCCTTGCCTTGCCTTGCCTTGCCTTCCCTTCCCCCCAGTAAAACACTTATGGAAAGACAAAACTGAGCAGGAGAAACTTAAAATATATTTCACTCTGCTTCAGTGATCCTTAGTGACATATTATTGTATCTGTTAACAGCTAGCCCATGTTTTTTCAATATTGTAGGAACTGATGAGTAACCCATGAGGTACTACAAAAAAGCTCAAGATGACATCGCTATATATGAAAAGAGGTTTTAAAGATGTGATGATTTTACCTGGGTGGCAACCAAAAACTAGTGAAAGTTTTAAAAAAAACTAATGATCTTGTAAAGCTGCTTTCTAAAAAATAAACATAATTTTTCAGGAGGATTTTGGTCAGACCCAAACTCTGACATTCATTTCATGCATTGAAATCCAGCTCTGATGGACAGGATTCTTGCTGGGAAAGACATGGCTTGTTCCCAACCCAACACAATATGGGCTTATGCTGACTGTAGAGAGATTCCTTATTAAACTATCTGAATGTAAGTCACAGACAATCCTCTCTTTAATATACTCTTTTGACCTGCAGTGAGCTTTCCTGCACTGAAGGAGTGCAATTAGTTTTGAATGGAATCAAATCAGTTTCTTCCACAAGCTCTTCTAGAACATTAAGACACAAGGATGAAAGTGTCTGTACCTCCTTCCCAGTGAGTTTTTTTCTGTTTACTACAAAGATCCATAATTCCTGGTTTATCATTCTAGGGGAGTAGGGTGAGAAAATCCATATTTTTCTGCCTTTTAGTGATATAAATCACATATCCCTGTGTGCATCCTCTGCTCTTCTTCACTTCAGAAGTCAGGTGATAACAAATACAGAACGCACCCTGGCTTAAGGGAGAGATTCTTTGTAAAGGTTTTCTATCACTCGTGGCTAAGGGACAAATTAATTCTGTACTAGGGTCTTATACCCTGTGAGGAGATACTGTTCCATAGCGCAGTCATGAATGGAAGGGAGGAAGGGAACAGCTCAGATTAATAAAACTACATGAGATAAAGATCTCAAAGAACCTGCATCACAGGGCTGAATGTCCATAAATGTTTCATCTGCAGTTCATTCTGATAGAAGATTGAATGAAGACAATCAAAGGTAAACTATAGAAGCACAACTTGATGGCAGGAAAGACACTTATTTCCCTACAAGGCCTTCAAATAGAAAAACAGCACAGCAAGGATAAAAAGTTTCAGATGCCTCGAGTTCAGCTGAATTAAATTCAACCCTAAGTATCTACCTAGTATTTACCACTTAGAAAATATGACATGTAAACATGAGATGGATATCAAACTGGAATTGCAATAATGCCTGGTCTGGCAGATTTTATCAGTGAAGATGTCGTTCTGTTGTCTGAAGTGAAAACTCCTGAAGCACTCAACAAAACCAAAAGTATTTTGGTTTCTCTCCATGGGTTGTCTGCAACAGCTGGTTTTAGTAGGTGTATTCAGCAATTCAGTCAAAGGTGAAAGTGTGTTGTTATAGCCTTTTGATGGATATGGAAACTAAGGCTATGTTTGGCTATATGGATTGCAGCCAGAGATAGTATCCTGACTGCTCACACTCCTGTCTCTTTATGAGGCTGGTTGTGTGCTCTTTTTCACTTGGCTCTTGTGATTTGTGAGCATTATAGAAGGTACCAAACAAACATATGTGATATGGACAGCTTTGCTGCAAAGGAAATCTTGGCTACAATGCAGCAGTTGCAACAACACCCTGTGACTCTGATGATCAAACCTGTTGATACTGATCTACTCAAATAAGGTTTTTTTACTTAGAAATGCATGGAAAATATAGTGTGCCTGTGATGATCCTCAGTGGCCTTTCTGAGACCACATCATGGCACCTCTCTCAGAGGATGAGTACTTAGAATTTTTTCAAAAATCAGAGGAGATGCTTTTAGAAATGCCATTGCATTTGGTTCTGAAGTTTCAACTACAACGAAAAAAAATTAAAATTCTGTCTTACTTTTGAAAATAATTTAGAAAAAACTGCCACAGCCTTTTTAAAAAGGATTGGAACATATCTTTTTTGGCTTCCTGTTTGATTCGACCTGGTGACTCAATATCTTGCTGCATAGTGTTTAGCTCATTTAGCAAGCTGTCAGCAGACTGCATGTTACAACATGAAAAGGAAGGGTCTGTGTACGCCGGATATCAGGACATAAATCTGAAAACTTTTCTATAAAAAGTGGACTAGATTGTAAAGTCTTCTAAGACTAGAAAAGTGAGACTTCAATGCAGATAGGCATCTAGTGAAGGTCTAATGAGATACTGTACTAATAAACAGGAAACAGGAAACAGGTAGCCTTAATTCTAAAAGTTGTTGAATACTTTCTCTAGACATTTTAATCCCTTGAAAATGGGACCATTAGGTAAATGATTGTAAGAGACACATCTTCAAAAAGTTTCTAATCATTTAGGGTAAGGTTGTCTCACTTCATTTGAAGGGCTTAAAAGTTAGATGAAATACTAATGGAGAGGCAATTTTTCTACCTACACAACAGAGAGAGGCTAAATAACTATATTATACAGGAGAGTCAATATGCAGGTAAAGTGGGATAAATATCACTCTGAGTCTCTAATCTAATCTACAGAAATCACACTAAAATGCCACTTAGATTATAGAATATGGGCATGAAGAATAGACTAGTGCTTCACAGTTTGACTTTTTCAAACTAAAAATCTTGACTAAAAGGGACATTCATAATTGGTAGATTTTGTTCCTGGGGGAACCTGTTTTAGTCTATTGTCATGCTGTCTATTCTGATAATGAAATCCATCTATATGAAAATATATAAATGAAGCATAGCAAATAGTCAAGACAGTGTAGACAGTATAGCACACAACAGAGGACAATGGAAGACAGAAATTAATTATTTGATACCAATGTGAGAGACAGGAAAAGATTTATGAAAAACAGAATTTTTTTCATACAACAATTGAAATAAGTACAAAAAAGTTACAGTTAACTTTGAAGTTAGATTTTTGAACATTATAAGAGAAAGTTTCAGGGTGAAAGAGAAGACAAGAAAGAAACTCATTAATTTTTAATCTTTACAAAGTTGTCAGTGAAAAGGATTATGGATTCATTCTAATTATAATTTGTTAAATGTAAAACAAATCCATTTATTTAGACTTCTTTCTTAATTCCCTTATGGATAATTTAACAATTTGGATGATTTGATTTAGCTGAATGATTTCAAGGGAAGTTCTTGGCCCTGAATACATTTGAGAAATACCAGACATTCTTAATTTGATGTTCTGTCTTTTCTATCTCTAGTTACGGGTCTGAATGGTCAACACTTATATTTGTATTGAATTTGCAGTCTTATATATTGTATAGATAGATGTCTAAAAACAGTCAAATAACTATCTTCAATGGTTTCAATATAATGCTTTATTTCATGCCTTCATTATACAAAATTTTTTTTTGTTTGTTTGTTTGCTGATGTGGAATTGTACTAGAGACAATCTTTATAGAAGAAAACAAAACCAAAGATTCATTCCTGGACAATAACACAGACACCTACCTGGTTAAGCTTTACTTTCTAAGTTTCTAGATGACTGAATTAGTAATTCCTTGCATTATTTCAAACTCCAAAGGAAAATATGTTCTTTCTAGTTACTTTCAAATCTTTTTCATCCATTCACATCAATCAATTATACTTCAGTTCAGCAAAGTACTTAAATACCTAAAAACCTTAATGACACTGAAAAGTGGCACTAAATATTTCCTGCAAAACTTATTATAGCATTTAATTGGTTTTGTGTTTTTGCTGATGTATTTAGAGGTCATCTAATTTAGCCTTTAGCTATAACTTGTTATTCCCCACATTTATTTTTCTCCTGTTTCAGTTTATCTAATTTTAATCCTCAAAAATGCTAAGATATCACACTCTTGTCTTATTCTATGCTACAAGAGTATCTGAGATTGCAGAAGCTGGCCACATGGTCATAGTTGGGCTAAGTGTCAATGCAGAAAGCATGAACAAATTAATTTGAGTATGATGCATCAATTTAAAGGTGAACTTGAGTGTAGTGTTTCGGGGTACGTGACAAGATACCTTTTCATGGGAAGGGTAGTCATATCCAGTATCAATGCCATTCTTATACACTGTGAAGCGTGATAATTTCTGCTTGGGGTCCTTAGTTGTAAAAGCTTCTTTCCCCTTCAAACATTTTCATATCCTTATTGGACCTCTTGAGCAGTCTAAATAGCTGCTCTTGTCCTGGTATTGCTTGACAGAGACACAAGTTCACATAGCTGCTTCTCATGGAATACTTAAGATGAACATAAATCTATGACCAACCCCAGTTCTGATGAAATCAAAGCCTTTTAAACTGTGCTGGAAATGTACTTGAGTATGCTTTTACTGTGGCTTGCTCCTGCTGAGTTGCAAAAAAGAATTTAGAAGACTTAGAAATCCAAGTGTTCATGGCAAGTCTGTGACTCACTCACTGCTCAGCAGTTTCACTAAAAGTCTGAGAGAAACGTAGGATTGGGAAAGTCTTCCTGGATCACTAAATCAGTTTCCTGATGACACAACTAAATGTGACATAATCCCTTTCTTAACTGCTCAGGTTCTCTCTGAAATCTAACTGGGTTTTGGAAACTTGGTTTTCATTGCCACTACTTAAATGCTCAACAGACTTGCAAAAAAGTTTTCAGACAGACAAGTCTTTCACTGGACACAGCAGACCAGTTATCTATTACCAGTTCTGAGTAGAGAAGAAAGATGTCCTCTTTCAACCTGCCGGCAGTGCTCTTCCTAATTCCACCCAGGAGGCTGTTCATCACCTTTGCCCAAGGACTTGTTGCTGGGGATTGTTTTTAAGGTACATTTCTCCCTCTTCAACTTTTATATTGTGTTTACTCTGACATGCTGCATTTACTGAAAGGAAAGACAACATCTTTCTTCTTTCACTGCACCACACTGAGCAAGCTTTCTCTCTTACATTCTCCTGAAGCAGTCTTTTAATTTTTTAAACCATGCCACAGTTCTTTTCCATGCCTGTTCCAGTTATACTGTATTTTTATAAACATGGAGGATGCTATGGAATCTTCCAGATGAGACTGTAAAGATAGTGGATCAGACCAAAATTTTTGATTCACTGTCTGAGTACCTTGTCTCAGCTGTACCTTATACAGTGGTTCTATAAGAATAGAAATATTACCTGATTCCTGTTGGAGGTATTATCAGCTCATTTTAAGACAAACAGCACAGTCATAGAACATAAACAATGATGAATTACTATTTGCATATGTTTGTTTTGTGATATTTCCATTTAATTGCATGTTTACAGTGGAAGTCTTTTCATAGATGGCAAATACTGAAAAATCTCACCTCAGCCAAACCATTTAAAAATTAATTGGTGTGGTGATGCAAAATTTTGTACATTGCA
Source organism: Corvus hawaiiensis (assembly GCF_020740725.1). Lineage (NCBI taxonomy): Eukaryota > Metazoa > Chordata > Aves > Passeriformes > Corvidae > Corvus > Corvus hawaiiensis. Next base: position 39,103,720 of record NC_063214.1, read on the forward strand.
GTATTACATTTTCCCTTCTCACAACTGTTTTTGTCTAATTCAATTTTCCGATTCTTCTTTGTTTTGGCAATGTGTCTCGATTTTGATGTATCAGCAGCGTTCATTTGCACTCTTTTGTTTTTTTGAGCTTCTGTGAAAATAATAAACAGGGCCCCACGACCCTTTCTCTATTTGCAGTACTTTCTTTCTCAACAAAACTAGTAATTGTGAAGTCTTAACCTTTTTTGTGATTTTTCAAAATGTTTGTACTTAATTTCATTTCACAGAATTCCAGAATGGGTCAGGTTGTAATTGACCACAGTAGATCATCTGGTCCAACCTCTCTGGTCAAGTAGGGTCATTCTAAAGCACTAATCCTACAACAGCTAATTTTTTTTCCAGTGCCACTATACCATCTGCCTTGCAGAAATTCAGGTGATAGATGGAATGCATTCACTTTTACCAGAGTATTATTTGTCTTCTCAAAGAAGGTTAGCTGGTAATTCCTGTGCAATTTACCTTTTGTGAGTATCTTGCATTTTATTTCATTTTATTCAATTTTTTTGCTCATCTCTGCACACCTTGGAACAAAACTTGCAAGTCATTAATTATCTGCAGCACATCACCATTCTTAAATATAGCATTTTTTTTTTGTCAGGAAGCCTTCCTATTACTCTCACAAATTCATTTACCAATTTCAGCAACATTCTGGAATGAAAATCTCCTCTGAATCATTGGGTGCATTAGCTACATCTCAATCAAACTGAATGAGCCGCTTTTCCAGACATGGTGTAAACAGTGTACTCTCTACACTCTACCTTTTGTTGGTCCATACAACTGGGGCATACACAAAGAGGCCTTTTCTGTCATGTCCAGCTGTTTCTTGATTCACTGGACATATTCAGATATGCTTTCACGTGCTCTGAAAATTACTTTCTGACTCCTCCAGAGTCTACAGGCTTTCAGACTAACAGTCAGTCTAGTCCAAACAGGGGTTTGGACTAGAGAGTTCTAGTCCTGACATAGTGCTAAAGACAACTTTTAACAGAGGGTTCAGGTATGTCCTCAGTTTTATTCCCACCTCAAATAGTGGAATTTCAGTTCCATATCCAATAAACCAATGAATAGCTCAATTTTCTCATATTTGGAAAAATACTCTTATGGAAAAGTGAAAGGAAAATATTTATTCAGATTTTGACCATAGCTAGATAATCTTTAGTCACTGTTGCATAGCAACTTCACATCTTGTTTTCCTGGGTTTCTTTTTCTTTACATGATGGAAGATGTTTTTTTGTATTGCTTGTTTTCAATAACTTTACTTCTTTACAGATAGTTTTGCTTTATCCCTATACATAGAGATGCCACCGATCTAATTTCTCTTATTCATTCTTTCTGTCCACTTGTTATTTAATCTCTGCTTTTTGAGTTGCTGGGTAGTCCTGTTGGGATCAAAACACTTCTCTACACAGCTTGAGACACAGCTTTATACTTTTCAGCGACTTAATCTAATGGTCTTAGATAAATTATTTTAGACCTGTTACCAGTAAACAAGGGGGAGGCTAAAGAAGACACAGAGAAAACTGTGTCTCCCTTAGTATCCTTCTTGTTTACTGGTAATAGGACTGAATAATGTGTATTGTATTGGCCAAGAGACAGTCTTGTGGCTAGCACACTCAGGAATAGGAGGCCCTTATCATTAATATTTATGTTTGTTCTCTATTCTCTTTCTGGGAAGTTTAAGTTTCCCGTTAAGACCTAGATTGTGGAAATGCTGATTTCTGTTTCCAAGTACAGCTGATACCCAACCCTAAAATAGTAGAATCTCTTCAATCACTCCAAGGTTGTTTCAACCTAAACAGAGCTTATTTCATGCTTTATCTCCCTTTCTATCTCTACAAGGTCTATCATATCTCTTACCCACAACAATAATTTGTGTTTCTACCTTCCTAAATCACCACATCCAGGAGTACCAATGTTCTGAACCATGACAACTATATCTCTACCTAATTTCTGGAGGGATTTTCTATTCCTATGTTATTATTCCTACAGTGCCTTGTTTCACTTCCTGTGCTTCTACATCTAGGTGCTCCAGTTTGTTGCTCTGGAATCTTGTGTTAGTCTACATATTTTTAAATTGTTCTTTTGGTGCACATTCGGCCTCACTTCTACTTCAATTTCCATAGAGATCTTCTCTCCTGTCAAATATATGTCAGTTTCAGTAATGATCCTTGCTGCGCAGTGAAAATTCAGTTCCTTTCCCGTTGCTGTTTACTGAAGCGCAATGCAAGGAAAAGGGTTCAACTTTCTTTTTTTTCCTAAGTGCTGCCTTTTTTTTGATAGGGAATTTCAGGAAATTTCCAGTTAACTTTGAAGGCAGCAATATTTTCTATCACTTGGCATTGCCAACAGAAATTGAATTCAATTGTCCTTTCAGTCACTGGATGGCACTGAATGACAGTGTCTGGGTATTGGCAACTCAAGCTCAGTCTGAGACACAGAAGACAAGGAGACGGAACAGAGAGGTTTTGTGTACCTCTGTAACACCATGCAAGATTGGGCAGATACTAGTCTGGCTCCCAAAACCACTGTAAATGGAATGGTGTGGTGCTGCTACTGACTAAGGCTCCATCCCTTTCAAGCAGCACTGGTTGGCTGTGACCAATAGCCAAATTGATGTTGATTTCATGCCAGGATCAGTTGCAAAAGATTTGGGGTAACATTCAATGCTTTTAATGTACTCTGTGACAAAATCAACTGTTTTTATCTGTAATAGTACATAAAAGTGTGATTTAAATATAGCTATAGAGTTATATATATAAAAGAATGGCTTGCTGTTGTTAGCAAGATTTAGAGACCCTCAGGTTGAAGATTTTACATATGAAGTTTACCAAAACTTTAGAAAAACTAGATCTCAACCTCCTGAAAACTTCTACTAAATAAATCCATCTTTTACTTCCTGAGGAGGTATATAAAACCAACAAAGTCTACTGAAGACTCATTCCTCCTTGATTGTGACATGAAGGTCTTTCTTTCTAAGTGTGAGGTAATATTTTCCCGTGTGTTTTAAAGATCTAATTGCTGCTTCAATCATTTAATTTTTTTAGGCAAATTTACGACTTATTGTATTTCATCTGGTGTAGGCAGAGATTAATAACTATTTAAACTAAAATGATATAAGGGCAACATCTGTTACTTAGTAACACAAATATATTCGGAGGTAGTCAACTGTTTTCCTAAGCTTTTTTGAGCAAATTACACAGCTCATTACACTTAGAGTCACCCACATCCCACACAGAATCTGTGCTAGTGCAAATTATGCACACAAATGGCATTGGGGGCATTTTTGCCCTAAACTGCTGCTGCTGGGGCTGATGTGCCTGGGAGAGGGTTGGTACCCACTTGAACTGCTGAGTCACAGCACATTCCATCTGTATTCAGGACGTGTCTGCACCTTGCAGCCTGAAAGGCTGCAATTCTCACCAGAGATTCAGACACGACTGCCTGAAAGGTTTAGCCTTGTAAGCAGAGAGGAAGTAGAGGGAGAAATAGGTAGGTAACAAGGAGATGGTGAAACAAAGGAGATCCAGATGACATTTAAGCCATGTGAAAATTAACAAACAGAAATGCAGTCATCTGAAATAAAGGGAACAAGAAATCTAGGGGGGGTACCAGGAGTAATGTAATACCAGGAATTTGGGGAAAGGTAGAACAAACAAGAAATACTGTTGATTAAAGAAGATATTAGGTCAGGTTCCAAGCTTCTTTAATAAAGCTTTCCTGTGCTGGACATGAAACTGGGGATGGATAACACCTCTACATGGTTTGAAGCATTTCAGGTAAAGTCATATATCACTTGTTTCTTCTCTGTTGCAGCTGATGAAAATGATGACATGGTACATGAGGTTCAAGCGCATCACACACCCCAAACCCATTGCATAGATGACTTCTGCACTGTGCTACAAAATGGTGCATAAAAAGGAGACAAGACCTGACATGACATGAGAATGAGGAAATTTGTATCACTGCAGATGCAAGAGCTGGATATTGCATCCTGAAGGAAGGTATAAGCAGGAAGAGAATTAACAATCTGGGCTCTGATGTACAGGTTTTGATAAGTTTTTAATCCTATTCCCTGTGTCCGTCACCCACAGATTGTGGCATCTGACTCTGGCACCAGCACCTGAATGCAGAACTGCCAATGAATGCTGAGCAGTTATGGAGCATTTGCTCAGCATGGACCACTGTTACTCCACTTCTGCTGCCATGCCTCCTGTTGTCTGTTTGCTAGTGACATTTCTTCATGTATTTTATTACGTGTTTTTACTTCTCAGCCTGCATTTAGAGATTAATATGCAAGATTGACATGGATAAGCATAAATAATTATTGGGAGACTGATGCAAGTTTACAGAGTCTCAGTTATACTTCTTATACTCGATATATAATTTTTGTGCTCTATTCTATAGGAAAATGCTGCTAAGTCAAAACTGTTTTTCCATATTGCAACAAGTAGTAGAATTTAAGAAAATCCTTTTTAGTGAGGCACTTTCTAAAACACTCCAACTCTTATTAATCAAATCTTTTAGAAACCAATACAAAATAACCTTTCCACTTGATAAAAAAACCTCAGGAGAAGTAACACTTCAGGCTAATTTGCACACTACCTTCAGTTGATAAGAGTCCATTATAATCAGGATGAACTGAGAGTGAAATGATGCCCTGAAAATTTTGGTCCTTAGCAAAATTGTTTGTAGCATGTATAAATATTTAATCAGACATATTATATTATTAAGGATCAGATATAATATGTTATTAAGCACACTGAGGCCCAGGTCTTCACTTCATACTTACCGTGAATTTTAAATATTAAAAAAAAACTTAAATGCATTCAACAGAACTATTTTATATGATACAACTGAAAGTCATTAAGGTGCCTGGAGCTACAGAAACTGCACATGGAGGTTCATTCTGAGCCACAACTAACAAGGGGGCTCCCCACCACTCACAAAAGATAATTTACTCCAGAGCAAGGTTGGGGCAAGCCCAGTCACAAATATAGTCTGGGTGAAGTATGTATTGAGAGCAGCCCTGAGAAGAAGAGTTTGAGGGTGTTGGTTGATGAGATTCTCAACATGAGTTGTCAATGTGCACCTGCAGATCAGAAGGTGCATCATACCCTGGGCTGCATCAAAAGGAACATGGGCAGGAGGTCAGGGGGAGGTGATTCTGACCCTCTGCTCTTGTGAGATGCCACCTGGAGTGCTGTGTCCAGCTCAGGGACCCCAACCACAAGAAGGATGTGCACCTGTTGTGGCGAGTCCAGAGGAGGGTGATAAAAGGTGATCAGATGGCTGGAACAGGTCAGACAGGCAGAATCAGATGTGGAGACACCTCCCTTAGCTGTATTCAGTGGTGGAGAGTGGAAACTTGGATAGGTGGCTCACTTGCAAGCTAAAAAATTGGGTAATGATTGCCTAAAAACAGTCTAATTTTGCTGAGGAACCTAACTACAAATAAAATTTGGCATATGCATAAAATTTTTCAAGGTCTGTATTTGATTTTAAAAAATGGAGATGAGTGTCAAAGATTTGGTTGAAATAATGTAAATGTTTAGAAATAAGTAACTGAATATATTCAAAATATTACTTGTAGCTTCCCAAGCCCACACATACACATAAGCTGTTGCAAAAATGAATTGTCACATACGTGAACCACTTTCTAATATCTTCTTGAGCTATAACTGAGGAATAAAAAATCCAAAACAAATGTCATATGGAAATAGCCATGCATATCAAGGATTTTGGGAAATAAATTCTAGAGTTGGGCACACATGATGGCCACTAAAAAGAAACAAATATATGTAAATTTTCATTGCTTTTTTCATGGAAAACAAAACTTACTTTTTGGATGAAAGCAACTGATAATTATGCAGCCATGTGGAAATGTATTTATTCAATATATTTTGTTTTTACATGTTTTCCTACTCTCTTTCTGAGACTCTAGGCAAATTAATACACACGTTCTTCATACTAATCAAATAACAAGCCTGGGATTCTGTCCCAAGATACATGGTAAAAAGATCCACCATAGAAAATTACAAAAACTTATTAAAAAACCCCTTTTTACTAGGGTGGGTGATAACTCTGCTATATGAACCTCCTCCTCCATTCTTTTTCTACTTTAGATTATGCTTTGAGCATTCCCAAGTACTTTGGACCATGAAGTTTTTGTTTTAGTGTATGTTTTACATAACATTCAGGAGAAAGAAATCTCTGAATTTCTCCCCTTGACCATGATGTTGACCCTGTGCTTCTATCAAATATCTTATGTTGAACTAAATTTACTACTGCTTTGTTGATTATTGCAGATTGATAGGTCCTTTCAGGGAAGAGGAAGATTTTCAAGACCATAAGGGTAAGGTTAAATTTTAAAATTTAAAATCACCGGTAATTTTTTATCTACCCAAATCTCACCAACTGGAATTTGATGCAGTTGTCTATATACAAGTATTTACTTCACCATATAGCATATGAGACATCTGCAAAAGGCTAGCAGATGCAAAACAGGCCTTAAAGGATATCCATTTCCAGTGGCAGCTAGAGGCCAGACAGAGTAAGTCATATCCTGCTTTCAGCTTAAACCACAACAGATGCAACAACTAAAATTGACCTCTTGGATTCTTTCTGTAAGTGATGAAATAACAAAGGAGTCTGTTTTAGAGACGGATGAATTGTCCACCAGAAATATTTCTCTCTTTCTATTTATCATAGAGCAAAACTAATTTACCAATTTGGGTCATATATCTAAATTTCAGCTGGTTGAAATTAAGTAAAATGTGTCCTGTCTCAAGCATTCTCAGTGCCCTTACATTATTTTTCTAAGGATCAGAAATGCTTTCATGTAAGTCAAACAGTTTTAGTCTATAGGACATACACATATTATTGCTTCAATGTGTTGACTAGACCTTTCCTCCCAATCTATGTGTCTGTTTACCTTGATTTACACCACAGATTTAGTCAAAGAACTGAACCAGCCAGAGTCTATGGATAACTTTCCTGGAAATCCTGTCCCAAACTGCAGTTTGTCGGCACCTACAGAGATAAAGTTTGGTGATGCCAGATTTTAAACCAGAGCACATGCTAAGTGGCCACAAAACATCTGCATACTTAATGCATGGCAACCTCTGAAGCTTTTAAAAAAATTGGAATCATTTAACTTGAAGGACATAGGCATGCATATGCAGCCCAATTCTTTTCTGTAAAATTTCCACCAACTCCAACAAATGATTGTCTGTGTGCCACTAGTTGATAATGAAGTACTGTAGAGGAGATCTTGGTAAGTCATTTCCAGCTGCCTCTTCTTCCTGTTGAAATCTCATAAAATAATAGCAGTTAAAAAACCAACTGGTGTTGCAGCTCTTCTATATTGGTTCTCAAATAATCACAAGCTGAGCTGCACAATTCGATTGTCATCAAATGGCGTGTGCTATTGGCTTGCCATGAATACAAATGTTATATCTTAAAAGTAATAGCTTTGCCTGGACCTGTTTCAAGCCCTGAGGATAGTTTTAAACTCACATTTCTACAAAATTCATGTGATGAGAAGTCTCTGGGAGTTGTTGGTTCAGCAGTACCTAATTCACACCCTCACGCATGAGCAAATGGGGAATGGATTTCAAGGCACATCTTCTTTTCTCTTGGAGTTAAAATGTTTGTCTTGCCATAGGGCTTACTGCTCGCCACCGGTTTCACCACTGGTTAAGATTTTTGGAAGCATCCATAATAATTTATTTTCTAGAAGTTACAGAAGAAAAATGACTGATGAAAATTGAAGTGATAATATATATATACATACATATATATATATATATATATATATATATATATATATATATTTAGGTAGCCTTTGATGGTATTTTTTAAAATCTCGTACTGGTAAGATGAATGGGAACATATTGAGTTTGTAAAAGGAATGAGATCTTCAGATTTATTTTTAACTACCACAATGAATTTCGAGGTACTACTTGGGGTTGACAAACGGATGTTTGGGGTTGAGATGGACACAAAAAGTCCCTTATTTGTCAATCAATCTTCAGTGTATTTCTTTGATGGAACTGGGAAGGTGGGAACAGCCCAGAGGAATTAAGGAAGAATTCAAGTCCTCCTAAGGAAGTTTTTTTTCAAAGTATATAAACAACTGATGATTTGATTCATTATCACAGCAGTTTTCTTGCTCCTCAATATCTCTGTTTCATTTTTCCTTTTCATTCAGTTTAACATTTACATTCTTCTCAGTATATAAGTTATTTCTTCAGTCTTCCCACATATTATTACAGCAAGTCTTCCTCCATTTTTAGATAATATTTTTTCTAGCCCTTATCCATTAATTTCATTTTTCATCGTATTGCATTTATCCTTAAACATCAGAAGCCATTATATCTAAATATTCAGGGATAAGTAGTAACAACTTAATTTTCCTTAATTTTCCTGTATACTGACATGTAGAATCCGATTTCGCCATTATGCTTCTTTTTGATTTTTCTCTAAGGGCTTCGAGAACAAAAATGAAAATTGAAATGCTGTTTAATGACATTTATACATGTCTTATTAGTTTTATTTGCACTAGCCAAATTCACATTTTAAAGTTTGCAATTCATCTCTGTAAATAATAGAAATACTGTTTTCTTGCTAGTTATTATGGCAATGGTTTGCAAGTGGCTATAAATCCATTGTCATAATTAATTGTAGAAGGAAGGACAAAACCCCAAACCTGACATTTCTTTCAAATCAAAGAAGGCCAGACTGGTTTGATTGGACATTTTCAAGGGGAAGGAAAAGAAAATGCCTTTGGGTTCTTCTGCAGAAAGAGAAAATGCCACATACATAACCAATCCTAAGTGTTATTTATTATTGATTTTAAACATCTCAGTGTCTGAGTAATCCATAGGCATAAAGAACAGCTACTTTACTTATAGAATTTGGGCACTGAAGAGATATTTATGAATTAAAATGGAGAGGTTTCTTTTTTGGATATGTAAAGTCAAGTCTTGATTTTAAGGGTTACCACAGACTTTTTGCATGAGAGGAGCAAGTGACTTTGGTAATAGTTATGCAGACGGATGTGGGCTCCAGTTTCTGCATTTGAAGATGTTTAAACTCACTCCAGGTTCAGACCATTAGAATGGCACTGAACTTGTGTGAATACACTCTTCCTGAGAGACCATCTTCATGTAAATTGGGACTGGAGAATTTACCCATTTGGCACATACAGTCTATGAGTTCATTTACAGCAATGCAATTGGTTATAAGGAAATATAATTTTCAGCTATTAAGGAAAGTAAAGTCCAACAATGCATTTGAGTTAAAGCATGAAAATACAATTTTCCCTCACTAAAAGTATGAGAAACCTTATTATTAGGTTGTTCAAAACATCCAGTCTCAGAGTCTAACATTAGCTGATTAAGTTGATTGGATTTCCATCTATAGAGAACAGAGGGGATGATTTATAGCAGGAACCATAGATTTCCAACCCAAATTCTAAATAAACATCATGAATGCTATATACTGTATCTTTCAAACTTATTGGCTCATACTGATCTTAAAAGATCTGTTTAGGGCTCATCATCTTTTTTTTCCGAAAAGACCCTATGAATAGGACTGAACAGAAATTGCCTTTTTATCATGGGGAAGACCATTCCCATACAGTAGTAATTTCAGAGTGATTGAACCCATGTGTCTAACACAGAGGATCAAATGACTCTGCCCCAGCTGCAGCCCAAAACTCCTGTACCTCAGATGTTCCAGGATGCATCACATCACACATGGTCTCCCACATGAAAAGGTAACACCTGGGACATCTGAAAAATGCTTGAAGGTTCAAGGACTGAAAGACCATGGCACAAAAAACCCCTCTGGTGTACATAAAAGTGAGCAAGTTTTCCCTTCCTGTTAACATCTCAATGACCCTGCACCATCAACAGCCAGCCAAGAGTTTTGATTCAGAACAAACACACTTCATCTCCCTTACAATGATACATCACGCCTGCATGAAGCACTTGGGTATTTTTAACCCAGTAACTCTCCTTCATTGGGCTTTTCAGCCTACTTGAAGCTTCTATGTGTTGTGAGCTCCTTGGCATGCCAGCAGTTCAGCTGCCATAACAAAATGCACAATTTTAAAGAGCTTGTTTTTAAATTGGTGTCATCATGAGATATTCATTTTTAAAGTGCTTATTAATATCTCACATAGATTTCCATGATAATTCCTAATTACTTTACTTATTGTTCCTACAGGATGGTGAAGTCATAAAAGAGATGATGCAGATAAACACAAAATCAAAGGGAAAAATGTGAAAAGTAAGAAAAGTATAGAACACATATATGTCTCTACTGTTCAAGAATAGCACCATTACCAAGATTAAAAAATAGAAAAAGAAAATCACTTTCATAATAGAGCAAAAGATCCAATTGTTCCAATAAATCTTGTCTCTTAGGATCCACAGTCCAGGATCTTTTTAAATGTGGAATTTCTTGTCTCATTAAGATTTGAAAATGTTCCTAATTTCCAACCAGAATCACAGAATCATAGGAATATTTGGGTTGGAAAAGACCACTAAAATCATTACATTCAACCATTAACACAGCACTTCAACTGAGGGTGTGGTTGATAGAAGCATGCATACTAAATGTGAGCTTATTGAATGTAATGACCTTCTTGAAGTAGATCATGAATATTATGGTTTATAAACCTGTCCTAATTTTATCTGGGATACAGTTTATTTCCTTCTCAGTAGCTGGTACAGTGTTGTGGATTTTGTATGAGAATAATGTTGATAACACCCTGATGTTTTCGTTTTTGCTGAATAGCAATTTTTGAAAACAATATTTCAGGTTAAATTTTCTCTCTGTACAGATAGGGAATGATTTTGTTATGCACATCCCTGTACAGTGGATATTTAATAATCTCTTCATTAGTGTTGCTGAACATAAAGCTGGAGGGAGGCATAACAGTAAAGAATCACAGGCCAGCAGTTAACAAAAGCCCAGTAATAAACAGCGTCGATTAAATTAGTGTGTTCAAAATAGTAACTTAAGTAATGTTTAGAACTGGCAGAGTTATCTTCTCTCAACAATTTTTTTTGAACACTGAAATTGAACCAGGAATTAATAAATGACAAATTTCTCTTACACACTCAGTATTAATCTAGCATGACTTTAAGGCACAGTAATTAGTTAGCCTTCCTAACATAACACTTCAAGAGAACGTCATACAACAAAGGCAAGCTGAATGGACGGTGTAAAATCTAGGACTATCTCTTAAACAAGAATTTTTCATGTCTAAAATATTTTTAGGTAAAGAGCAAGGCAAATACAGCAACATCAGATTTATATTCTTGCAAATAATTTAGTTCAAGGTAAAGATAATTCAAGGCTCTAAAGATTTTTCCTTAATCAGCATTAATTCAAGGACAGAACTTGCTTCAAATGCAGAGAAAAAGCATTTATGAAGATACTTGTTTCCATTCAACTGATTTTTCCAATAACCATATCCACTGGAATACAAAATTCAATTTAAAAAACAATTTAGTGTATTTTAATTAAATATCTCAGACTGTTGGAACTTTTTTCCTGAGATCTAATAACAAGATAGCCAATTAAGATGCTAATTCTGAAATATAAAGCAAATTGTATCCTGTGATTTGCACAGTGTCTCTGAGTTTAGGAGTTGTTTATGTGAGGACTGGCTGAGAACAATCTCTGATTTAACTGACTGATTTACCTGTTTTCTCCTGAATGCTCAAACTCTTCCAGTCTTTTTAAGTATGTGAGAGAGGATTTGCCTGTAAAAGGCTCAGACAGGGAGCAGTAAATGGACTAAAATATTTTCAGGCCTGAAACCAATAGCTGGAAAGATACCTAACTAGGAGTGGTGAGTAGAATCTATCATTAATATTACTTTATAATTTAAGATTCATAGACACAATCCGGGAGTCTGGGGTGTTAACACCTGTGCAGGAATAGGCTACATAAAATACTTAGAAATAAAATCAGACAAAAGAGTAAAAACAACACAAAAATACATAAAGATAGGAAAATAAAAATCAACAGTATCATGAGATAATATGATATTGACTTTCTGTTCACTATTGCCATGTTTTTAGAAGGAGCATAGAGGACAATATCTAAACTGAGATTTAAAGGAGGATGAGACATTTGTGAATCTTGACAGGAAGCATGTCCTAGCTGTAATAGGCTGCCAGGGCAAAGAGTGCTTTGCAGAAATCATCACTTCCTGAAGTACTTATGGGCAGAAGCATAGTTCATAAACATTACTTTTTAACTGTTCCTCATGACTTGATACAGAATAAGGTTAGCATTTCATTTTAAATTAATTTTTTCCTGGGATGAAAAATAACAAAAAAACCACCCTCCAAAACAGTCAAAGAAAATAAGTATTTATTGGTATTCCTTACAGCTACTGTGTCTGGTTTGGAAGTCCCTTAAAATGCCATAGTTAAAATAGCTTCATTAAAATAGTTATGAGAACTACATTCCCAGTGTCATACAACCATAATGAATTGAATCACAGCAAGGGGAATGTCCACCAAAAAAAAAAAAAAATTTAAAAAATCATATAAAGGCAAAATTTTCTAGCTGCAAAGTTTTGTAAATTGGGATCAAAGCCAGCATAATTTGTAGAACTCTAGAAAGATTTTTTTAAATATTGAGTTTTTTCTTTGCAGTACTTTGAAAGAACATGCATTATTAGACCTGAGGACTTTTCAATTCCTCTTCTATCAAGATAAAAGTTGCATTTTTTCTAAAGTGAATGTTTTAAAGAAAAATAATTTGCAATAAAGTGTCAATAAAGTTTATGCAGCAATGTCATTAATGAATATTGATCAGTAAATTTTTTAAAATAATAATTGATTTTTTTTCAATCAGATGAAGTTTCTGGTTCTTGGCCACTGATACAGCTTATAATAACAAAACAAACATGTACAACCTTAGTCATTTTTTATAAAATTCATTTTCAAAAGACAGCAGCTCAAAAATACCCTTGCAGTTTACTTGCAGGAATCTAGAACTAATCTTAGAAGTCATTTACCTTCTTCTGATAGTAAATTCTCAGTTTTCCTAAGCATATGAAATTTTAGTATCACTGCATGAGGCTCTGGATTCTGTTTTAAGAGCCCTGAGGGAGAGGGTCACCATTAAAGCTGCTACGTACATAGAAGAGAGGGCAATCTTAGAAACTATTTTGTAGTGTATCTATGCATCCAGATTCACCTTTTGTCTGTCTCTGAGAGCTCCCAGACACTAAATCACTAGAAGTGTCAGGATACAATATCCTCAGACAAAATCAATGGAGCTGAAATCAAGGCCAGGAAACTAATTTCTTCCTTGAAATTCCTCACAAATAACTGTTTTAAGCTTTTGAAGTTTGTACCCTCCATGATAGTCCCATCTGGGAATTCCCAAAATTGGAAGGATTTTCAGACACTTGCTTTGTCAGAGTCAGGGGAAGCATTCATTGTATTTGGCAGGCTCAGCTGTCCCTTGGCACATCTAACTGATAGCTCCTTTTTAAGGTAAAAGGCGGCAGAAGATGTCGGAACCTGCCTCTGAGCACAAAGAGAAGGTACAGAGGAATGCGGGAATGTGAATTCACTATGCCATTTCTGGAAAAAAAGGATTCAAGGTGAAGAATTTTCTTTCCTGAACATGAATAAGTTCTTACCCTTGAGTAGGTTCCCACCATAGACCTAGCCCTCTTTCAAAGAACAGGTGTCTATTAAACCTGTTCCTGACCTGGCATCTGTCCACCCACTTGAAGAATAATGACATCTCTGTTTTCCCAAAAAGCCAATATTGCCGTCTGAGAGAGGGATACATTAGTGAAGGCTTTATCTTCCCTTATTCTCAGCACACAATGGATGTTTGGATGAATTCACTCCAAATCCCCAGCAGAGGACAATTTTCCTTATCTTGGCCTGAATAACTCTGTGCACAATACCTACAACTTGCTACTGATTATTTAAGTGAGCTCAGACCAGTTTAACACTGGCCTTACTTAAGATGAATCTTGTGCTTCTCCATCAGTGCTATAAAATGGTCAGATAAAAACCTATTTAAATTAGGAACGAAATTATGATATAAAACCATTGCTACTTATTTTGAAGAGTAATTATCTCCTTTTCTTTTATATGTATGACTCAAGGTTCAGACAACACCCATCTCAGGGAATCAAAGAGTGTATAACCTGAGCTCAGGATGGGCATCACTCTTAGAGAAACGTAGCTGTCACTGCTTGCTCTAAGAAAGCCTCAGATAAAAACCGTTTCCTTGCCTGGGATCTATGTTCTGACCCTGAGCACTGCAGAAGGAAGATATTTGTTTTCAGCTGGTCAGTTGGAAACACCTCGATTGCATTCCTGTGAGTAGGAATTTCTGCACCTCCCAACCAAATTATTGCAGTTGAACAAAATGCAGGCTCTGTGGCACCTGTGCTATTTCTCTGTTGTAGTTCTCAGGGTGCTCCTTTGGCCCTATTGTTTTCAGCTGGGAGAGGGGAGTTAAGGCTTTGTTGGAGTATGAATCATTTACTATTCTAGTTACAAGAGCACAACTAGAATGAAATAACAAACTGCCACGGAGCTTCTGGCTGACAGTAGGTGAAACTGGCATATTAAGTCCAATGTAGTACAAAATAAGGGGAGACATGATTAGAAAATACTAATTACCTTTACCCAACCCTTGTACTGGGAGATTCCCCATGACAAGGACTTATGGAGCAGCAAGAAGTAATTAGATTTCTGACAGAGCAGTTGCTGCACAAGTAATTAATCTGTCTATTTTCTTATTGCTAGATAATATCAGTTATATATCTTATAATAAAAAGAAAAAAAAATGCACATAAAGTTTCTCAAAAATACAGCTAAGAGATGACAGCTTCAGGAGCAGTTCTGTCTTTGATTTTTCTTTTTAAAGACCAAAACCAATTGTGCATTCATTAATGTCTTTCTCTGAAGGCTATTGCAAGTAATGAGCTATCAACAAAACCAGGCAAACAACCTGCAGTTGTCATTGTGGTTTCCTGACATTCCTGTCTATGCAAGAGTTTCTAGCTATTTGTATAAATATCTGGTGTCAGATCAAGCAACTAAATAACACATTTTTGTATATTTTTGCTTAAAGCCCCATAAAATCTCTATTACGTGTAAAACTAACAATAGCCCTTCTATTTTGTGACAGTCATCCTCCTCAACATATTGCTGATTTGACATGACATTATAATATAGTTTTCATCATGTCTGAAATGCTCAGACGAAATCAGATCTTGAGTGGCTAACATGCAATATTTTTACTCAGGTAGCATCCAGGTGATGCACATTTGGCAGGAAAAGTGAACAGATTTAACCAAGGTCTGAAACCTTTGAACACAGGAAGATTTTCAGAAATTATTAAAACAGAAATGTATTTAACTTTGTTTTAACTCCTAGGATACAAGAAATAATGTTCCATTTTGTATGCATTGGTAGAACTATATTAAAAATCGCATAATCATATAATTAGCCAATCATTTTTCAAAAGAGTCAGCATGCAAGATTAACACTGATTTGTGCATATCAGCACTTCAAGACACAGAATGCTTAACAACATACCAGTTAAAATGTATTAAATCACCATGTTTTATAACTATATATTTTCCCCCAGGATAGAGATGATTTGCTCATTATAATTCAGTCTTCACCTCCTTCATAGTCAGTAATCAACATGAATAAAGGTTGAACAGTATGACCCCCTAGCAAATATAGACTTTATTTTATTAACTTTAACTTCCTAATTAAAATACCGTTCCTTTAATCAATTCTGTTATTACATATTTCTAATATGAAAAGGCTCAACCAAATTCAGTTTGGGCCTTATTCCTTGAAATAAGGCTTTTTTATCTGGTCTTCTTGAAAGTAGTAGTATATTCTTGTCATGATTTTTAATGTCTTTTCAAGGCAGGAGTGGACTAAATTCCACCAGAATGAGGTTTAGTGAGTTTCGGTGCTTCATTCACCTTGTCAGTTGCCTTCAGCCTTAACCTCTGGAGAGACAATGGCTTCACTAGAAACTATCAGTTCAGCCATAGTGAGGGAGAAATGTGCTGCTGTGTGTGCTTTGTCACTTTAATAGAGTGATAGAAAAATGAATTACACCACAAGTTTACAAGTCAGAAGTTTTCATTACTCTAAGTAATACTCTTCCATAACCACTCACCACTGTTAGCGAGATGGGTTCATCTGTATAAATCTCTGTTTTGTGGGTAATGTTTTTATGTTTAGATCTTCCAGGTGTTTTAAGTACAACTAAATCATCTCACGTGTGAAGTTGCGGAAAGAATCTGCCTGCCTTTCAGAGTCCCACAGTTCCCGAATCAAAAAATGGAACACATGAAAGGAGTTGTGAAGCTGGGATAACTGGGCAATTACTATCCAAGTGGTCCAGCATTTCTTCCCCTTTATCAACTACACACTTTTCTATGATTTACCTACACAAAGGATCTCTGTAACTAAGAAACTAAGACATGGACAGAATTGAGGGCAGATTTGCTAGGAGACTGTTCCTGCAGCCCATGATCTGGAAGAGATGCTCTATGTCAGGACAGAGTTACTCGGAGCTACAAACCCTTGGGTCTTTCCCTTTCACAAATACCTTCTCTGTATACAGACGTGTGTGTGGTTTGTGTGTGTTCAGCGAGTAACTAGTCCTGGGTGTAGACTCTGGGATGATGCAGATAAATCAGAAAAAGAGAGAATTAAAAAGAAATCACAGAAAATATCGTACCCACTTGTTACAGAGAAGGACAGCAGAAAGGAAATAGATCTTAAGTGTTAATCAGTACCTTACAGCAAACCTCTATCTGTCACAGTGTTCATTCTAAAGGAGCAGAAACAAGATTGGGGTTTTTTTAATAAAGACCACTTCAGGTTCACTTAACTTCATTAATCAAAATTCTGTAGCTTTTCTAAAGATCGGAAAATCTCAAGCATAATGCTAATTTTCATCCTGTTCCAACTACCTTTAAGTTTTTCTATGAATACATACTGGATCACATTTTTAGTCTTAGTATTAATGTTTTAAAAGTTACATTTTACCATGTAGTCTACAGCAAATTGTGGAATAAAAATGCTGGGGTTTAAGATTTTAATTTATTTTTACCTCTTAAATTTATGTTTTTGAGAAGAAAGCATCTAATCTTTTCTCAGACTTGAATAGAAAATGTCTTCATTGTTCCAAGGGTATTTTTGATTCCTTTTCTTAGAATTGGAAGAGTCTTTTTCATTCTCAAAATAGGCTCGCATCAGAAAATTCTCTGTGATCACTGCCTATCACTCTCAGAAGATATATTTGAAGAGAACAGTCTTAAGTCAGCCACCCATAGGCTTCTCCCATTCTGAATTTTAATAAGCTGTGGAATACAGTAGAGCTTCTAATTCGAATATAAAGTCAGAAGTGTACATCTCTTGTGTGAGAACAGAGAGGCACCCACAAATGAACACAGTTTCCCAGCAAAGCCTCTGACTTGCTTTCAAGAACTGCAAGCACAGGTCTGTTGGCAATATGGAGTTATTTTTAAGATTGCCACACTGTCTATTTTTCAGCAGTGTAGGTCATCTCATGAATTTGTCATTTTGCAATGAAAATAAACCTTATATAATTCTTCAGGATTGTTTGACGTCTCTTTTTCTGTACTTTGCCTCGTGCCTCATTTCCACCAGGATAATAGAGATCTCATGTTATTCCAAAGTGTAAAACGTTTTCTGTTCATACTGAAAGTTGTCAAAGCAGAACGAGGGTAAGCATAAGCCTTCAAATATAGAAATTGTAGTCTTAGAAACGGTTTCCTTTGTTCCCATGTGTAGGACAAGGAGTAATGGGCTTAAAAGAATTGTAGGTTCAACATTAGGAAGAGTATAAGGAGTAGTTAAGCATAGAAAGCAGTTGCCTGAGAGGGCTGTGTAATTTTTATCTTTGAAAGATTTTAAGCAGATCTATCCAAAGATGGATCAAGCATGAATGGGTAGAGGTGAACCAGTGCAGAAGTAAAAGACTTGAAGGACATCCTGAGCCACTGTCTTTTTCTACAGTGATGAGGCACAGCTCTACTCAAATATATTAACTAACAAAGCTATCTTCCTTTGGCTGTTAATGCCAGTTGTAGGTGTGAAAGAGCAGATCCTTCAGGAAGTAAATAATTTAATTGCACACACATGATTTGTCATGTCACAAAAAGGTTAGAGGCAAGGGATGCCAGCCAGAGGGAATTTGACAGATTTGAGAGATGGACCCGTGTGAACCTCATGAAGATAAACAAGGCCAAGTGCAAGGGGCAATCCCAAGCACAAGCACAGGATGGGCAAAGAATGGATTGAGAGTAGCCCTGAGGAGAAGGACTTGAGGTTTTTGGTGGGTGAGAAGCTCAACATGACCCAACAATGTGAACTCCCAAACTTATCTTGGGCTGCATCAAAAGAAGCATGGTGAGGATGCATGAAAAAACTTATTGAGGGAAGTGATTCTCCCCCTCTACTGTGCTCTCATCTGCAAGCCCTGGAGTGTGGCTTGCAGCTCTGGGATCCCAACATAAGAAGGTTGGGGACCTGTTAGAGGGAGTCCTGAGGAGGGCCACAAAGAGGACCACAAGGGCTTTCATTACAAAGAAACCACAAATTCTCCAGGAGAACTTTGCTTGGTGTCACTTTTTGCCATTCATTTGCTGCAGACCACTCCCAGAAACAACACACTGGTTTGGTGGAGCTTTGATCTGATTGAATAGAGTATTTTCTAACGTTACGTTTTCAGATGTGTAGGAGGTGTGCTTATGTGCCAATACATGGAAATTCTTCATTGTTTGCTTGATGCCATGGTAGACATCCACCCCCACACCTCCACCACCACTCCCCACCCCAAGAAATACATATCATTCCTGAAAGAGCAAAATGAAGACGTCCTTCCAAAGAGGTGTAGAGCTTAGTCCCATCCCCCACTACCTGATCTGTATTAGTAACTGTGAAATTGGACTGCAAGATGCAATATTTATTAGAAACAGGTCAGATAGATGTCAAGAAAAAAAGCCAAATGGATTTTAAAGGCATACAAGAAAGTTTAAAAAGTCAGGCAGATTGATTTGCTCTCAGTGTATATGTTTAATATGTTTGCCTCACTTGTCTCCCTGAAATCCTCAAGCATAGCTTGTAGAGTCTGAACCATGGAAAGGAAATTATGCTTTTTTCACTCACTGCACAAACAGCCTCAATCAACACTTCACTGCTTCCATCTGCAGCAGGACACCACTGCTATTTCTCACCCTGAGGGTCTCTGAGCCATGAGGCTGCCTCAAACAGAGACCACAGAGCTCCTGTTCAAAATCAAGTGATTTTTTACCCTCTAGTTTGCTTTATTTCTAAAGACTCTGGATACAGGAGGGAAGAAAACTTTTCACTTCCCTCATCTCTTTTACAGCTCCAGAAAGCAAAGTTTTGTTTTGCTGTTAAGTTCCTGGTTTTCCAGGTATCAATGAAGATTCTGACTTAATGCTGGTATTTACAGAGCATTTAATTACTACATATACAATGATACCTGCTTTCTTGGGTTACACATTGATGCCTGAACAAGAGAACAGAGATAAATAAATGAGTGGGCAGCAGACAGTTTTCTTATAGGAAACAGCATTCAGGTGAGGCTGCACCAGACTCCTGGCTACTGTGGATTGAAGAAATAGGATCAGACTATTCATACATGTTAGGGTTGCACTATTGTACTCCAAAAGTACCTTTTCACCTGCTTATTTTGTCCCTGGAGGAGAGATCTGCACATTTATCTTGCATCTATCTTCCACAGTTTTGTCAAATGTTAGACAGTAAAAACTATTCTAGATAGAAGAATTTTGTCTGATTAATACTTCCCTGAAGCAGCACAAATAACCAAAAATTAATTTAGAGCACATTTCAGTTCTACAAAATTTCATATCCTAATTTTTTTACAAGAAATTCTTCACCAGCTGGACTTGTACAACGATAGAAAAAGGTGTGTTAACCCACACCACACAGCGTACTTTCAGGAAGGAAATCACTACATCCTCTGCAGTTAGATTTTTCTTCATCCAACAGACACTTTTTAAAATCTCACAAAAGATTTCTTATTAAACTTTTGAGAAGAACTCATTTCCCTCAGATCATCTATCTTGCTTTAATTTTCCTTCAGCTATAGTTGCCCTTTTTATTTGCTAACCAGCTTTCCTTCATATATATTGCTGAGTTTCCTATCAGCTGAATTACTTTTGGGACCCCCAGGAACAAATGCTTCTCCATATTTTATTCTCCCTCCTTATCCTCATCTCTACTACTTACCTTCTACTTAGCTCATTTGCTGCAACATCTCATAGAATCAATAACAATTTCCTCCAATCCATCTCCTCAGGAGGTAGGCAGATATCTTACTAGAAAAAGTGATTTGTGATGGAGAATGTCTGTGTTGTTCTGAGAAGAATGGGCACAGCTTCATTGGTCCTTCTTCCCTCTTGCAGAGCCTCACTTCAATTTCTTGTGATCATCACACTGCTAGAAGTGGTGTCCTGCCCTTAGCCACCTTCATCTGGGCATGCTCTGCAGCCATGGCATGCTTCAGAGGAACAGCCTGAGGCAGCCCAATGGACAGACTTTCACATATCACAGAGCAGAGTGAATCCTGAAAATGCAGGATGTGGTTCTTCATTTTTGCAAGGACATTACAGCATGTAGTCATCAAGTCCTGACTGTACTTCAAACAAGATGGAAACTCTGTGGGATGCCCTGCGGCTCTGGACGTCCCATTCCTTTGCATTCCTTTGCTATAGATACTGCAGCCAATTAATGGTTTTATATTATTTCTGTGACTCCTTGCTCAGTTAAGTATCTAAGAGTCATGTAGAGATTAAATCAGACTGATAAATTTTGGCCACATTTCTTCAGCTGGACAGCTGAAAATCAGAATCAGTACTACAGCCTAGGGACATATTTCCATCTCTGATAAATGTTTTTCTTCATTGTGTATAATTTTATCATTTAGTACAACAGAAAGTCTGGATAATCTTAATTAACTTTTTTTTTAAATCAGATATGAAAGTGAATACAGTAGTAAATCTGACACACCATATGCATACATGAACATATGAAGCAAATGGAAGTGCCAATAATTTCCTGAAGATGAGTACTGCTTGCAGGATGTTTTTTGGAAGCTGGAGACATTTAGCAAGCCTTTTTTATCTCTGTATACCTCTGCTTTCCCTTTAGAATCACAGAATCATTAAGGTTGAAAAAGACCTTAAGGATTATCAAGTCCAACTGTTCACCACTAAACCATTATCCCCAAGTGCCACATGCACACACATTTTGAACACTTCTAGAGATGGTGATTTCACCACTTCCCTGGGCAGGGAATTGTTCCAATGCTTGACCATTCCAATGCCCTTGTCCTTTCCCTTCTCTTCGTGTTTAGGTAGAAAAAACTGTCTTGCAGTTGGAATCACAAATTCTTTGCAAAATTTCTGTCTTTTGCTCTTTAGGTTCGTACAATAACTGTTTTGTAATAATAAACAAATCAACCAGAAGAAGTTCTCTTGTCTAGAGGTAAAAGACATATAGTGACTACATCCATGAATCTTAATGTTCTTCTACCCCAAAACAGAGTCTCAACTGCTGCTTGGTAACAATCCCCAACTGCTGTCACCAGCACCATGCCGAGTCCCATCCCAAAAGTGTTAGTTGATGTAAGATAAATTAATTCCAGCAAGCAAAAAGAGAATATAGTTATTCAGTGCTGTCATTGTGTTTTCTGAACCCATTTTATTTAGGACAGTAATATCCAATACTCATAATTCCTGTTGCAGCTAATAGTTTCTATTTTGTTATGAAGAATCGTGTGACCTAGCACTAAGATACTTAGTCATTCTGAGAGATGTTTTGGAATCCCTGCAGATGAAAGGCATCAAATAAAATTATCCTTGTAGAGAGTTAACACAGACATTTTGTCCAAAGACCAGAAACTAAGAGTCAAGAGGAGCAGGATGAAGGTGAGGATACCACAAGAAAGAAACTTTCAGCTATTGGGTCTGAATATTACAGAAAATGAGGAAAAGCTGAAAGTCATATACAACCAAACTGGTTATATCTACACAATTAATACTCCATAGTTACTTATGGAACCTGTTTCATAACAGATATAAAGTTATTCTTCTATGTGAATGTATTATTTATTCTCGAATAAATTTGTCTGTAAGGGTATCTCCTGGCATATGACCTGTGGATGACAGAAGCAGTGAGGACAAACAGGTGAAGCCTGGTGTCCATATCTCAATTAAGTTGAATAATGGTAAAGTTAAAATAACATTTTTTTTCACACTTGAAAGTCAGGACACTCACCTTTATATTTAAGGTTTAAGTCCAATTCTTCAAGATGCATGAGGTAAATATTTGGTGAGCATTTAAAATGTTTTCCATGAATCAAAAAGCTCTGGAATGTTACAATCATTAATGACATGCCACCTTTCATATCTGTCACAGGCAAGCAATGCAATTTCAGAAACTGCATAGTAGGTCAAGAGTGGAGCGTTTATTGAAAGATATCTTCTTTCTCCCCTTGGGGCTGTAAAAGGTAATTTATCTGCTATGCACTCTCCTTGGCCAATCCATTTTCTGTTTATCTGAGCATAAAACAGATGCTGTGAGAAATCCATAGCTTCAAAAAATCCCAATATTTTGCAAGGCTTAAGATTGAAAATATCACGGATGAATCCAAATTAAAAATGGAACAAAAAGGAAAGCTAAGAGGAAGTGGAAATGTTGATTTATTGTGGTTTCCCATAAAGCTACTGGGTGGCTTTGTGACTTTAGTTCTTTCTGCGCATTTGGAAAAGAAACAAAATAATTCTCCACTTAACAAGACGGAAGCATTTGTGGAGAAACAAAAAAGTATTCATTAGTAGATGGAGTTTTTCTTGTGAGCCCATTGCATTTCAGTGACAGGCACTCTCACTACACTTGGAATGTCCTTTTATAACCTTCTCAGTTGAATGGGCAGCCCAGAGCAACTTCAGGATCAGACAATGAATGAAAGTATAAATCTTATCCTAGTCCATTTTCCTGCATAGCCTTGCAAGAAAAATTAATTTCATGAGCCTTCTTAAATTTCAGATGTAGCTCTTTCCCCTTAGAGCACTCTGAACCATCTGTTCTTCTCAAAATCTTGCCTACTGTCTTTTCCCCCTATAAATGAGGTACAAAAAGGTCCCCAATATAATCTGCTTGTATAAGATCTGGGAAAATAGAGCTTCAAATCCCTACAGGAACTCAGGTAATCACTGGACAATGATATTATTGTCTTACACCCCATCTACATCAAGAAGCTTTCTTCCAAGTTCCCTGCTTTTTCTTTAGCTTTTTTTTCTTTTCCCTCTGCCGCAAAGCCTAGAGATAGTCCATATTGGAAGGAGAACATTTTTGTGAGAATGAACATTTTTGTGGGACATTGTCACTCCACAACTTCCCACACCCTACACATGATTCTTGCTGTGTGGCAGAAACATAAAAAACTGCTCTATAAACTAAGGGCAGCTCAAAGCCTAACAAAAGTCCTCAGTGGGTAAAACTAGCTAGTTAGTTTGGTTTTTTATTTTTCCCTGTCTTATAGCTAAGTTTGATAACAAATTGGAAACAAATCTATTGAAAAATATGGGATGCCTCAAGATCCTTGGGATCTCTGAAGTGCAGAGCCATATGGAGAGAGACTATATCTCTCCAGCTGTCCTTGTCTGATGTAGTATTTAGTGGATGGGGACATCCACTATGTCTGAGTAGCCACTTCTCAGCCATTACCTTGGGATCTCTGATAATAAATAAAAAGAATAGAAAAAAATTCCTACACTTTTCTTTTTCTTTCTTTGTAAACACTTCCAGTTCGTGTTATATTTTTCACAATTAAATTGTGTAGTTCTGCCACAGGCATGGATACACGCCAAATGGTCAGGTAGAATTAAGGATTTTTGTTTCAATTTGAAAGACTTTACAGTTTAGGCTTCTAAGAGAAGCTATCACTTTCAATTTACTCAATGGAAGTCATATACTAAATAACAACTTTCTTATAATTACTCATAATAATTCCCACTGCAGCTAGAAACCAGTATTTTTCACAAAGAAACAAAATAAAACAAACAAAACAAACAAAAACCCCAAGCAAAGTCTCAAAGGCTGTTCTCTCTAGACTCTGTTTTTTTTGAAAGAGCTAATCTGAATTGCTCCACTCCTATTCACAGTCAGCAGTTCCTGAAGTCTTTATTCATAAAAGCATCCAGAGGGCTAAATTTAGCACTGTTGTACATAAATCCCAAACAAAATCATTTATAGTTTGGAGTCTGGAGTAGTTAAGGGCCAACATATTTTCTGAAAACAATGCTTACTGGCTTCTAAATTTGGATACTGCTGCAGATAGTTGACACTTTTTTTTCTGGGGACAGAAGAAGATAGCAAACATCCTATGGGACCAGACTCAGCTAGAGATAGTGGAGGTGGCATTTGTTCCAATCTACTCTGAACAACTGAAAAGTTGGCTTTTCCACCAAAGCTAGTGATCAAGAGAGTCTGTACAAGCTCCTTTCTAGAACATAATTTCTCTGAGCTACTTGAAACACATTACAAACAAGGGTCCTAAGAAGGTCCTATTTTGTTCGATTAACTGTAGAGAGGATCCTGATGGCTACATGGAAGTGCATAAATGTTTAGGTGAATCTCACCTTGAGGATTGTGCTCCATTTAGGTGTCAGTCCAGAAATGGACCAAGCTAGTCCATGGAAGACCCTACAGATGAAATGTATGTGAAAAGAAGGGTGGAGACAGTTGCCATATATCAGAGAAAGAATTAAGGGATTGCCATCTCTAAATGCCAAAATGCAGGCTGATGCTACAGAGTAAGGGCAGAGGCAAGAGTCACTGTTTTTGCCTGTTTGTTTTCCCCTTTGCCCAAGGGGGAAGAGCAGCTGTATGCAACAGGGCAGACTGGGAACAGAGGTTGGTGTCCTCCCAGTTGGACAGACTCAGTCTCCCAGCTGTCCAAGGCAGTCCTTCAAACTTTCCCTGCAGGTCCCACCATGACTTCTGGTTTCACTGACACCATTTTACTTGTGCTCCTGTAGGGTTCATGCTTGGGGCAACACCAGGTCATCCTTCTAATAATGCACTGGAAAGGCAGTGAATCACATTAGTTGACTCCTGGTGTACTTCATTTTTTGCTCAATACATCATTTTTCCTGTCTTGTTTAGGAGTCACTTGTTGAATAAGGGGAAAATGCAAAGATCCCTTCGGGTTCACATGAATAATTTACTTCTCTGCTTATGAGCCCAGGATCTTTTCCTTCTGGGTGAACACACATTAAGTGAGTTTTCTTTTCTTCTTTTGGTAGTTAGGAAAAAACACTGATATCATTCAGCTAAGAGAAAGGATTACCTATATATTGCCCTTAGGAGAGTATGCACATCAGCACATTGGGTCAGGAAGAAAAGGTGATAGCTAGCAAACTTTGTTTTAGGAAGTTCTATTTCAGGTACACCCAGAGGCCATATCAGCAATTCTTAACACAGAATTACTGGAATGAAACACAGGTTCAGGCTGTATATGTACACTATGCATTTTAAACTGCAGTGAACAAAGCAGGTGATATAGACCAAAGATTTGTGCCCCAGCTTTCCCTTCCACAATGCTGCTAAGACTGGCCAAGCAGACTTGTGTTTGCCTGGCATGTCATGAGAATGATGTATGTCTTTGTAGCGTTTTTACTGCTGCGACACAGCTGACATTTCTTCCTATCTTTTAGATACGTACAGGTATAGGAAAGGCCATGAGTCTGTGTTTTATGTATACTTGACTGGACTGTCTTCCTTTTTCTGCCCTGCTGACTAAAACAGCTGGCTATAACTGCACAGTATTACTCACCTGCCTAGCAGCAGAAACTCTCCAGCGAGTCCCAGGCGCCTCATAGCCATCAAGAGGCCTCTCACAGTCATGCCTTCACAGAAGCAGGCAACCACTCTTGCCTTGGGCAGGTGGCTCCGAAGCTTTCGCAGCAGCTTGTCAAAGCTCTGCTCGCCAGCATTGCTGTAGATCTTGTAGGAGTGTGCAATGCAGATCCCTTCCTTGGCAGCCATATCTTTGAACGCTTCCATTCCACTTTCACCATAGTTTCCTAAAAGTAAACAGAAACACAAATGCATATATTAAAATCTGCAGTGGCTTTTCTTCTTTGGAAACATCAGACATCTTAAAGAGTATGTTACATATCTGCACAGAGATCACTGTACCAGTCTTAACAATATCACTTTAACCTTTTAATTAATCCATTTTTCAAGACAAGATCAACAAATTTTCCTAGAAAATTCACTTCTCTTCAAGTGCCTGCATCTCTGCTGAAGCCAAAGGCTTCAGCAGTTGTGTATCTCACTACCTGTGAGGATCTGGTCCAAAATATGTACAACAATGTATGTACAAATGGTAGTCTCTTCTGATTCCCTTAAACTGACTAAATGTGATCAAATGCTCTGTGATTTATTTCGGTAAGTTAAAAAATGTATGTTGAGAATTAATTTTTAAGTGTAGTATTTTAAATATATGCAAAAACAAAAATCTCATAACATCACCTAATTCATAATGCAATCTGGAAAGCAACATTTTTTTTAGTTAGAGTGAAAGGTAAAACTAATTTTGTTGAAAGAAAAATTTCTACTGGAGAGTGAATGATAAAACTGAGGATTAGCATTACATGGATCACAAGACCACAGATGAACTGAATGTGCTTTAGTGTTTTTTCTTTTTTTCTTTATTTGTTTGGTTGGTTTTGTTGGGGTTTTTTTTGGTGTGGTTTGGTTTTATTTTGTTTGGGTTTCCATAGGAGATTTTTTGTTTGTTTGTTTGCTTTGGTTTTGTTTGTTTGCTTGTTTCTTTTTGTTTGTTTTGAATTTAATTTCTACCAGTAGGAAGAACTTCATATTTTCTTTCAATCTCTTCTTTGTCTATGGGAATAAATTGGTAATAGATATTAACAGACAGACACATTTTTTTCCTTTATTCTGTCTCACCACAGAAACTTTCTTCACTGCCAGGCCTACCTAAAAGTTGCAGTGCTAAAACAGTGGAGGTACTGGTACCACTGACAGTCATCCTGACCAGGATTGTGTGTCTGGTTGCCTGTGCTCCTCCATCTGGCTGTTGAAGTCTGTTTCATGTCTCATTTAAATAAGAAGGCCTCTGAGGCAGGAAATCTTTCAAAAAAATAATGTCTTAAACCCTCAGTAATATTCCACAGAAATAAAATCGTTTAATTAATTAATAAGACGTGAGTGTTAAAGTGATGATGTTGCAAGAAAATGCTTATCCTTCACAAATTTGTTAGCTTGCAAATGGAAGAATCTGTAAGAAAAATTCTTTCTCTTACCAGCAGAATTGCAAGTGCATAGGAGCATTGACAGTGAAAATGTATGTGAAGCAGTGAGAATCAGACACAGATTTGGACTGTCACCTGGATTTTTTGACTTAGGACATAGGAGCCATGAAGCATTCCGCTTGCCCACCTGGGGAGTCATCCCTATCACTCTGGTGCAACAGCTCAGAGGCTTTGTTACACTCAGCACTGAATATGAATGTAAAAACAGTCCTCAGTTTTAGGATCTTACCATCCAAATGGTTAAAAGACACAAAGAACAGAAGACAGGAAATAACGTTATCTTCCTTTTGCATCAGGAATGCATCACCGAGACCTTGAGACCACTAAATTTCCAAATTGCACCCAACCAAAATGGCAACCTGAATGCAGGTGTCTCCACCTAAACAAACTTTCATTTTCCTCCTTGCTGTGATTAGGCCTGATGGAAACCACATTACTGTGCAAATTGTGCCTGGACAAAATGTCATTTGAGTTTTAAACTCAGTTGTTGCAGTGCTTCCTGGGAGAAGTAAATCAGGTGTCCAGTGCTTCCCCCTGTGTCATGCCCTTAGGGCAAACTGTGTTTCCTGTGGTACATGAGCATCAAGTGATTCCCATGGGATGCTGAAACAGTTCAGCTAGAGGTCAAAACCATGGTGTCTCATGAAATATGTATTATAGCTGCCAAAGTCAGTCTGAAGGAAAAACGTGTGTCAGTCATATTTAACTCCCAGCAGACCCTGAAGACTGCAAAAATAAAATTAGGCTGTTTGACATGAAATACACTACTTTGTCTAAAATTATTCTTATTTAGGTCATTCTGGATCAACATTAAATGTTCTGTTTCACTTTTTCTAACAGAAAATTAACAGGACATAGAAGCATTGTCAATCTTTGCCACAGAACATGAACATTTGAGGAAAAACTGTATATCTCAATGTGCTGACTTTGGTTGTGGTAGAGTCAATTTTCTTCACAGTGGTTAGTACAGTGTTATGTTTTGGATTTGTGCTGAACATGGGGTTGATAATATAGAGGTGTTTTTGTTGCTGCTGAGCAGGGCTTACACAGAGCCAAGGCCTTTTCTACTTTTCATGCTGTCACACTAGCGAGGAAGTTGGGGGTGCCTGGGAGGCTGGGAGGACACACAGCTGGGACAGGTGACCCCAGCTGACCAAAGGGATATTCCAGACCATGTGACATCATGTTCAGTAAATAAAGTGCAGGGAAGAAGGAGAAAGGGAGGGATGTTTGGAGTGATGGAGTTTGTCTTCCTAAATCACCATTACATGTGATGGGTCCCTGCTCTCCTGGAAATGGCTGAACACCTGCCTGTTCATAGGAAAGTGATTTAATTCCTTGTTTGCTTTGCTTGTGTGCATGGCTTTTTTCTTTACCTATTAAACTGTCTTTATCTTAAACCATGGGTTCTTTAGCTTATACCTTTCTGATTCTCTACCTGATCTTGCTAGTGGGGGAGTGAGTGAGCAGCTGCCTGGTGTTTCGCTGCTGGCTGGTGTTAAATAATGATACCCAAAGAGATTGAAATTCTGAAGATCTCATTCTCTGTCAAAAAACTCTCAGTGGAAAATTCCCAGGCAGGTCCAGCTGACTTACAGAACTGCATATCTTCTATGTTCCAAATACTGCAGTATTTGTTTGAAAGTGGTATAAGCATACAAACTGTTATCCTGAGGCTTGCTATAAACCTGAGATTAGGTTTAATTACAGTACTAAAAAAATAGCAGGTCTTTCAGTGAGCATGAAGTGCATTAGTAACTCTTTTCCAATCAAATAAAGTCTGCTCTAGCACAAACACCATGGTTTCATCAAGCATCAAGACAGGGAGATTTTATGAAACCATATAGAAAGTTATGTGTCATCCAAAATCATAGGAAACATGTTAAACTACCAGGGGTACTTAGGAAAACGTTAGGTTCTTTGGAAGAAAATTCATCCTGGCAGTCCAAATCCGAGAGTCACTGAGGTCTCCAACTGGGAAAACTACAGCTCTATGACATGAGCTCAAGGGAGCTTTGATGAAAACAGAAAGCAGCTTTGCTTCAAGACACTCATAAAAATACACCAGTGGTGCTCTTGCCTTGCTGATTAAACTCTATGCAATTAATTATTCATAGTGAATTCTCCTGTTGTGCAAGTGGTTTGATGAGGGATGTATATCTAGTATGAGCCGTACTGTGGGGATAATGAACACTCCTTGATGGAAAACAAAAATCTTTTCTGTTAAATTTCTTTGCATCACAAATTAAGAAACATTTCCTCTGGGCTCTTTCTTTCTGAATAAAACATGTATGTGCATAAACATATACATGTGGCATTGAAGGAATGAGAGCGAGAAAGCAGGTAAAGTGCATTCTGTCATTTCCTTGAGGATGAGATGTGAGGTTCACAGTGGAAGAAGATCTACAGCTTTCTGAATGGAACTGGCCTCCTCAGGGACATGATTCTTTGGTATACCTATAGCAGTACTACCAAAACTGCCACAGCAAGTTTCCAGCAACAGGGTAGTTCACACTGTCCAGCAAGGTTTATGACACAGGAAGAAGGATATAGGGACTTCAAGATTTGCTCAAATGGATGGACAATGGTGATGTCTTATGCAGTTGGTAGTTTCACTTCCAAGTGAAAATTAATTCAGAACTAAGCTGGAAACAAACCAACATTCTTCTGTGAGTCCCCTATGATGAAAGTTGCCTACATCCATGAATTTACCCATGTATCTATTTTTTTTCCACTTCTAAATTTAAAGAAAATTCCAAAGGAAATGTTAAAAATAAGGGAGGGATTTATTTATTCTTGCTTGCCTCATTCCAGTTCAGCAGAAAAGATTCCGCAAACAACACAAGCTGGAGCTCAAGTACGGTCAATTTAAATTCAGCTCCCCTTGCCCCACCAAACTCCATCTCCATTTCAGTATTTGGAAACTGGCACCTTTATACTGCAACTGGCTCTGCTAGAGGAGGTATCACAGTTTTTTAGTGGATGTTCCTGTCCTCTTGAAACTTTGTCTGTGGTGCTGTAATCAGAGCTATTAGCAGTAGATGGTTTTCATAAATGTGTCCTCTTGGCAACAAGTGGCAGCTGAGTTCTTTTAAAATACCAGCCTGGATCCTGCATGTTGCCTACCTGAAAGTCTGGCCCTAAGCCCAGTCAAAAGCTACTCCCATATGTCTCTTCATGTTGTTTTTTTTTTTTCTTAAAACCAATGATGTCATCATGCAAAAGACTTATCCCCGCTTCAGAGTTGGAATTTTGTTCAAAACTCAAGCATATGCGTCCCCACCTACAGTCTAACTATAACGATCTGTTGGTTCCACTTCCCATGAATCAGTACTAGAAACTACTAAGAAGCTTAAAAAGAACAGATTGTGCTTTTTTTCCAGATGAAGCTTAATACAGTAAAGCACATAATAATACTTCAATCTGGTAGAAAAGGGTCAGGCAAACTGCAGGTGGCTCTTGCTTCCCCTCCTGCCCAGCAATTGAGCCAATTAAACTCCCTAACCACAAACCATTAAGATCTTATGTGCATTACACAACAAAACAACATTTTAATTCTTAAAATTAGCAAAATGTACTGACATCTGCCGTATCACGTTAGAAGTTATCAATAGGAGATCAAAAGTCTCTACTGCCAAATGGAAGAACAAACTATGTTTTCTCCTGCCCAGGAATTTTTGGGATGTCATGTATGCCTTTTTGAATAAAAGAGCTGTTTCCATCAATAGCTGTACATGCAAATTGTTATCAGATAGTTCTTTGGTTTTAGAGATTTTCAGTGACCATAGATGAGCATCTATCTTTAGGAGAGATTTAAGATGTAGGATTGCTTTTGGCAGGTCACAGTGAAAATTCACAAAGCAAAAGAAGAGGAGCCTTGAGTGAAACAGAAGAAATGCATTATGTCATTCATTAGGCTGGTAATAATCCTACCTGTCACAAACCATATCTATTTACGCAGAAATGCTCTCATTATTTTTCTAGGCAAGGAAGAGCAAATCAGAATAATATTCTATGCTGTATCTGAGCCACGGAAAAGAAGTCAAATCAGGTTAAAATTTGCAGTATATGTTTTGCAAGAAGTAAAGGGAATACAGAGCTTCATCTTCCACTTCTTTCCATCTGGACCAAAAGGATGAACTTTGCCAGAAATATAAAAAGACAAGGTATAGCTTTGGTACAATTTTGAAAATGCATGTGGGAGTACTAGAGCATATTTATGAAAGGCAACACATTGGTTGATTAGCAAGATGATCTTCCTGAAAGTTGAGGATATGGGGGTGTTTCCCAAATGGAAATGTTAGAGGTGTCTTTGACTGTTACAATTCAAATTAATCATGGAAAAACACCAGTAGGACCTGCTACTACCTACTAGATATTGTCCACATTTAACTCTTGTCACTATGAGTCTTTTAAAGTACCTCACTGTTAAGAATAGGGGCATAAACCAAGTCTTTCGAGCAGCTGGAGCAACCACATGCCACTGATATAACATGATCAAAATCACAGCCTTCTGTGTAGTTATGTCTGCAAATAGAACATGACAATAGAGTGTTATTTTATTCTAAAGGGTACAAACCAAATGAAATCAAAACACATATGCCTGAAATTCTGGAGTTGTCTATGTGTGTTAAAAAAAAAAAATAAAAAGAAAACCCAACTTCTTTGCATCTCATCCAAATACTTTATTTAAATGATTTTTAAATGGGATTTACATTTCTATATTAAATATATATGTGTAAAACAATACAAATTTTTTTTAGAAGTTCATTATGAAAGCAACCCGTTAAAAACAACTTAAATGAGAATAGTTCCTCCAAATATACTCCACTTCAGTATTTCCAACCAGACTTTTTCCTTAATAATCACTAGTGGACTAGGCTGTTCCACTTCAATCATCTTGAGTACTAGATAGCAACTTCAGGACCTTTGGGTTCTTTCCTCACAAAATGTTAAATATGAAAGCCTGAATTTAATGGGAAGAAATGATAAACATGTATACACCTTTGTATGGACAGAAGGTTTCTCCAAAGAAATTGCTTCTCTAGTGAAGCAGACAGGCAACGTTGGCTGGGCTTGGAGAAACCTTCTCTCTGCCACGTTAAGCAAAGGAGTGGCACAGGGCAAAAATTCCCTCAGCGATTAAATTAAGAACGCTACCTACTCCATCCTTAAAACTGCTATACTTGCCTTCTGTAAGCACAGAAAGTCTCAAAGTGATTTGGAGGATGCAATCTAAAATCTGAGGCCTCATAGGGCGCATAACCACTGACGGCTGCAGTTAGGACTCTATCCTTAGCTCTCCATAGGATTGTGGAGAATCATGTACATCTTTTCTCAGATGTTAATCTTTTCTGTTCAAACTGAAAGCTCTTCAAACAGCATTTATCTACTGCCAAGTATCCATAAAACTCAGACCCCAAAGGGTTGCCTATGCCCCCAGTGGCTTGGTAGGTTCAGATACTACAATTCAAGATGCGTCAATATAAAGAAACATTAGTTACCATGATGTCATACGAGCTATGAAATTAATTCCATCTCCTGTGAAGAGTTTGGAGGTTATCAGTTTTCTACATTTGAAGACAGGGAATGTTTTCATAATCACAAAAATGTTTGCTAATCAAAGCCCCCCTGTCGGCATCTGTATTTCTTTTCCACGGCCTCCTTGTTTGGTACATCGTGTTACAGTATCCCCACTGCAAAACCCCCCCTTTCTTAAATCTTAAAATTCAATCTACTGAAATAATGTATAGAAATGATAATATTTGGTTTGATAATGACCATTTTATCATTTTAATATAAGATTCATATTACTTTCTGCAATGTATAGTAAAATCAAACATGTATTTTGAATCAGGTAACTATTTTTATTTCTAAAATAAATATACAAAATATATTGACATTTAAAAATAAATTTAATATGTTTAATCAGGAAATTAATTAACTCTTTTCTGTGAGGTTTTTAAGTTTCAGCTACTAGGTATTTTTTGATTAGGAGTTCTCATCCAAAGGCATTTAGACCAGCTCTATTTGTAAGGTATTTGTTTAACTAACCAAATTTTAAATCATTTTAGAGATGTAACATATAATATACCCCAAACACAACTGTACTTAATTAATTAAAACAAATCTGTTTATTATCTCCTCATCTAAGAGAGCTCATAAGTATCAGTTTGATATCAAAGTCTCTTCTCTCTCATCTTCTCTGAGCTATTTTGAAATAATAAATTAAATTCTCAAGATAATGATGACCTAGTTTCACAGTTTAATGCACCACACTTTTATTTATTTTTAAATTATCACCTCATAACTTTAAAAGAGAAACTCATTTAAACATTGCTGTTATGTGAGCAAAGGGAACAGAGTGGAAACAGCCTTCTCTGTATGCTTCCTTTGATCCCTCCTGCTAACTGGAATGTCTGCAGCTTTGTGGCCCTTGTCCACGGAGCAATGTTTGAAGTCCTACATGATGCTAATGTCTACTAGAGGATTTTAAGTCTGACAGCTCTTGCAGAAACATGCTGCCATCTCTGACTGCTCTCCTTGTTTTCAGACTGGAGAGATTAAGATTTTTCTGCTCTTTCTGTTGGGGAAATAGCTCTTTCTATCTACCTGACTCTAAGACATTTCCATTAATAAAAGAACAGTTCCTAGTGGACTCCAGAGATGCTCAACTTTTCTTTCATTTTCCTTCAGGGTTATACTTTTCATTTTTTGTTTGGTTTTCAGATAGAAATGAGAACACCTGAGATTGACAGTATTGGGCTGCAGGCTGTTTCTTCCAGAAGACAAAGGCTAAGACAGAAAGGAGAGAGCTTTGCAGTGGGAACTCTTTGATCTATGATTCGTATCCTTCATTGTGGGTGAATTCCTCAGGAGTTCAGGTGCCTGGGGTTTATTCACTGGCATTTGGACCTAGTCCCAGTTCTGGTTTAGGCTATTAATTATTATATTTCTCAAAAGAGTTGGTCCGTTCTACAAATGAACAACATTACACTTCTGTAAATTCACAAACTGGAACATAATTTCATGTAATATTAATTCTTAACTCTGTTACAGTTTGTGTCTGGTCTTCTGAAATACACACAATGTCCTATTTTGCTGATGCAGTAGGTGAGCAATACCAGAAGTCACCCGCAAAAGGAAGCATAATTCAGGGATTATTAGATTTTGAAGGCCTTTAATTAATCTTGAGTTTTCTGCTAAGTGCCTTTCTCTCTGCCCTATGTCCTCATATGTGAAATGAAGGCAAACATTTCCCTGACAGCGGTGGTGCAAGAATAAACGTTATGGAAAACTTGGATAACTGCAGTAAAAGAGCACCGTTTACATTGGTCAGACTGAATGAAACATGACAGTTTTTCCTCACAAAAACTCACTTTTTCTTTGTTGTAATAATGATCACATCATGTTTTTTGCAGCAACAATCACTGTTTGTCTAACATTTGTTTACAAAACACCTGAAATTTTCCAAGAGTAGCTGAAGATGATGGCAAGGCTACTCCAAAGACTACACCTTATTTTGACTTTAAATGATCATGCACATTCATATTCAGAACCTTCATTTGGTAAAAGAGTTAGTTTTGTGACTCTCTCAATATGAACTTGGAGAATGGAGAGGTCTACCAGGAATCCATAAATATTTAGTGTGGTAACTGGAAGGCAGGTCTGTTGATTGTACTTCCTGGGAGTGCTTGTCAAAAGAGTTTGAAGTGGGCAATATGAAATTTCTAGAGTACACTGTATAGGATGAGAAGACCTATACTGTGGGGCCAGCTACTTTCTTGCAGATGTTCTCATTTTAGGAACATGTTGGGTAATCATTGGCTCTTGGTGGATAACAAAGATTGAATCTTACAAAAATACTTCGAAAATGCATTTAAGATTGTTGGGGTAAAGGTGGATGCAGATATCATTAGAACACCATGATCCTCAGCTTTGGGATGCAGAAACTGAAGAAAGAGAAAATAGAACAGGGTGGAAGGTAAGAATATGAACTTCTTGACTGTGTGGGTGACCGAGCACTGGAACAGATTGCCCAGAGAGGGTGTGGAGCCTCCGTCGCTGCAGATAGTCAAGAACCATCTGGACACAATCCTGTGCAGTGTGCTCTGGGATGGCCCTGCTTGAGCAGATTGGACCAGATGACCCTCCTGTGATCCCTTTCTACCTTACCCATCCTGTGATTCTGTGATTTGCTGAATTTCAGACTAAGCTGCCCTATAGCAAAGGCATAATTAGTTACTAAAAATTACATAATGATTTTTGTTTTAGAAGCTCCCAACAGTAGTGGAGATTTCATGGCTACCTTGAACAATCACTGTGAAGCCAAACTAGTCTTTTCCTAAGCTTCCATCCTTCATTCTTAACCTGTTTTTCTATATTCTCTTTGAATTTGACCTTATTAAATATTTTCTATCAAACATGAGAATAGCTTCTCAAATTGGTATTTTCAGAAGCCCTCAGCAGTTTTTAAGACAACCACCACATGTCCACTTAATATTTTATTATTTTTTAAAGATTAAACAACTCCAGGATTCTAGTTTTCTTGGGAGTGATTGCAAATTAGTTTATGTTGTCCAGACAGGATAGTGTGCATTTCAAAATATGGTACTTTCTTATCTTGTACTTTGCCTGGGCAGAGTAGAATTGAAAGACTATTTCATGCCTCAAAAACTTTTTACCTCTTTGTATACTTTCAGTAGAATATTACCTTATTTAAAAGGTAATAATAATGGTAATAATAATAGTAATAATAATTAAGGATAAGGTAAGGATAGTAATATTACCTTATTTAAAAATGGAATGACACTGTTGACTGAAGTTTAAGTTGTGATCCATTTTAATTATCTAGGTCTTGTTTTCTGCAGAACTGCTTCTCAGTCAATCATTCTTCATCCAGTATTTAAGCATTAGAATATTCTGTTCTAGGAGGAGTGTCATCCAACATGGTACTCTTTACAGATTTAATAACCATACGCTGTTTATCATAAATTCAAATCACTGTCAGAAATATAATTAAAAATGGAATCAAGGAAGTTCTGTAAGAAAGACATTGAGCTTATGTCTCCTGTTAGAAAGTGAGAAATACAGTTTGAACAATGATTTATGTTCTGTTTTGCACCTAACACAGCAAATTTAGATTCATATCTACTTAGTACATGGTTTTAAGACAAAGTAACTCATTCCACTCAAATGTTCTGAACTGGATACTAGGTTGGCTTGATACGCTTTATTTTTAAGAATACATTGTCCCTTCTTTATGACACTGGAAGGAAAGGACTCATTCCTTATAGAGAATTGTTTATGTTTTGCAGAAGTGAAATATGGTTGGCTGAGCTTTTCCTCAGTTTCTCTTTCAAGAAGAGGCAGATGAGTGTAACCTCATTTCAGTTTTTTGGAAGGTTATGCACCTTATATAGGTTTTACCTAAGAAGGCACTAAAAACATAAGCAGTTATTCCAGAGTGCTGAGGTCCCCTGGAAGGACCCGGAGTAAAAGTCCTTGGGCCAAAGTGATCAGAGAACCTGAAGCTCTTTTTGACTTTTGCAACATGCTCAAGTTTGAATAAGATGGCCTCATGTGGTGTGCTAAACACTGTCATCCATCATATTAGCTTTCTCCTTAATGACCTGAAAAGGTATTTCAATGTTAATGAAATTTGCAAATGGCTCTTAACTGGACAATGCTGAGAATGCCAGCCAGGACACAGAAACATTGTAAAGTTTTCTAAAGATATTGTTGACTTGACTAGAAATTGGGCAAAAGAGACAGGTTCTCTTTGTCATAGTTAAACCAAAAATTCTGGAAAAATTATCCAAAATATTCAAAATTATTCTGTAAAACAAAACATTCCTTTCTGTAATGCAAAACCAAAATATTTTAATGATTTGCAATGTTTGTAGTCTTTTTCTTTACAGGATTTCCATTTTCTAGGAATTAAAAAAAAAATTACTTTTCCTTCAGGGCTGCAATTTAAAAAAATCAGGATATTAGAAACTGTATTCCCAACAATCTCTGATGTTAATTTTTATCTCATTCCAGAACAAACATATACTTTTAAAGGGGTAGAAAAATAGTTAATATTACATTCCATTCAGAGATATCCACAAGGCACGACTAGGTCCAAAAGGCTGTGGCAGGAGACCTTCCCTGTGCAATTTTATGAATTAATCTGAAATCTAGACCTGAGCACACAGAAAGAAGAAGCAGGAAATAGACTGAGATGTCAAAAGACCTTTTTTCTCAGTCCATATTTAAAGCTGCCTCAGAGCTTCATTTTTATTTTTCCCTTTTCAAGGGACTTAGAAGTCTCTTGCAAACTTCATGGACCTGTTTAAACACCTGACATTGCATTTGGTGACAGTGTTCATAAACAGTTAAGCACTTCATTATGAAACATCTTTTATGAAAAAAACCACCACGGTAAATATGAGGAGGAGGGAGAAAGAAATAAAATTAAAATTATTAAAGAACAAAACAAAACCACACTTAGTCGCTGGATTTACTTATTTATTTTTAAGTGCTGTGTACAAAGAGATGAAAGGGTTCTTCATGATTTTAGCCTCAGGTTAAATTTCATCTGGGCTCCCTATCAGGTGCCAGGCTCAAGGCTGACTGGGGAAGTCAAAGTCCTTTTCATCAGGCACATTGTTTTGACTTCAGATATTAATGGAGATCATAAAAATCAACCCACACCACAGGAGCAGTTGATTTTCAGAAATGTTTGACCATGGTGTACTGTAACAGGCAGTGTCCATATGAGGTAATAACTAAAGAAAATTTCTCCTGTAAAGGTGGCACAGATACATAACAATATGTAGCAGTGAGAAAGAAAGGTGACAGGAAGGGGATGAGGGGAAGATTTTTTACATATTACTTTGCTGATAAAACAAAGTACTGAGTAGCTAGATAAACTGGTATGTATTTATACCTTTTAACAGTGTATCTTTAATTATTATTATTATTATTATTATTATTATTATTAGCAAAACTAGTACTAAATATTGCTTACAGGCCCCTGATAAGATCTTGGCCACACCATGTTAAGTATAACAAAAAGACAGGGTAAGAGAGCACCTTTTCTGAAATAGATAATTCTAAATATACAAGAAAATCAAAGAATGAGAATGGAAATAAAGACACATTAAGATAAAAAAATAGTATTTCTCAGGTGACAGGCAACTGATTATTTATAAAGGAGTGCTAGATAAATTTCCCACTATAGTACTTGCTAACTGTGATCTTAACCCTTTCATTTGGTATCTGAAGCCATCCTCCTGGGCGCTGCCTTTGTTCCCTATATAGCAAATGGAGTGGAACCAGCAACTGCAGGAGATGATGCACCTACATATCTTACACATATTTTCTTTTTTTTTTTTTTTTGATAGATGAGTTGACTAGAGCTGCAGAGTGCACAATTCAGTTTACTTAGTTGCCCTATTTTCAGATATCCAAAGAAACCCACCCAAAACTTGCTAAATTGTAGAATCATATATCATGGAGTGGTTTGAATTGGAAGGGACCTCCAAAGCTCATCTAGTCCAATCTCCTTGACACGGACAGGGACACCTTCCAGCTGATATGTTGCTCAAAGCTCCTTCCAATCTGGCATTCAACCTGGCCATTCTCATTCACTAATCTAATTCCAAGAAAATAATCCCTCCCTCTCCTCACAAAGAAAATCTTCTTGATTTGCATGGTATTTTTTGACCAAATGTTCAATGTAATTTTGGACCTGAAAAAGAATGTTTCTCACCCTTAAAAATAAATTACCAGCTCTAGTAAGAGTGTCATCATGGAAATTATTTAGTCCTCCACATAAGGGTAGGAAACTGAGCCAGAGAAGGAATCCAATACTAGATTTAGGAAATTTTATACTATTAGGTTCCAGTGAAAGAACTGGGTTATTTAGAAAATCTTTGCATATATTAAGAAACCTCTTCTCCCACATTTCTGTGAGCTTTTTTGGTTCTACTGGCTGATTTTACATCAGGGGAGATGAAAGAAAAATAAAAAATTCTCCCAAGGAATATGATGTAAACTGTAGATGATAGAGTACTTTCTTTATCTTCTTTTAGATGGCTGAGTAACAGCTGTGAAGATTTAACGGGTTTGTTATAGAGTGGCTGGTATCCCTTTCATTATTGGCATTACAGTCAAAACTGTTGACTACTGACTAGCTGGACCATTGGAATATTATGTGATCCTCCACTATTTGAAATTGATGACTCTGCAAAGCTAGCTACTTTTAATTTTAAGCAGCTAGGGCAAAAGTTAGCCTCTTATTTCAGTATGGTTTAGGTGTCTGTTGCCTTCCTAGTCCTTCATACCCATGTGTCCAGACCCTAAGCCTCAGGTAGCCATTGCTCCATTCGAGTGACTCCATCATTACAAGCCCAGTTCTAGCTCATGTTAGACAGTTCAAACAAACATTTACCATAAAGATAGACAACATCTCCATATATACATATGAGGTGCATAACAGAATTTCACCTTGGATCTGTCCCTAGAGTCAGTTACATCTAAAGCTCATTTTCCCTTCTTATTTGAGGACGCGATGAACTCATTACTTTCCTTTGCAGTTTGCCCTCACTATCCATCCTCAGTCTTAAACAGATATGTCTCTGATAACTTTTACATTGTCTACACAATATTAGTATTCTTGTCAAATTCAATGAAATCCTAGTTAAAAAGCAGATCAGTTCTTGCGGCAAACGTCTCTGATTTTTCAGACCTCTTTGCATTTCTATTACCCCACCAGCTGTAATGGTGTGTTTGCTTAAAAAAGGCCACAGAAGTGTGGAATGTCGATGTTATGAAATGTGCCAGCATTTAAGAGTGAGCAGAGGAGCCACTGAACACACCACAGCTGAGTGATCAAATGGCAGAAGGAGTAATGGACCACAATGAGCAGGTATCACAGTATGTTAATCTCAGTGTAAAATAGATTTGACTTTAAGTAATGATGTTCCCACTTGGACCAGATTCCAAAATTAGTGCAGGAAGCAGAAAGCTCTCTGATCTGCTGCCAGGTCATCAGGCACTAGCTTGAACAGATGCTCCTTATGGAATTTATTGTATGAAAGAAGGAACACCAGTTAATCAGATTTACAAGGTTATGCATAATATTTCTGCACCACAGATTTCCAATTTATTATTAGCAAACAGCTTTAATTCTCCGATAAATACGTTTGAGAAGATTTGTGCTGGGCTTTGTTGGTACGTACGTGAAAAACTGCTTTGCAAAGATCCCTATCCCCACAGCACGTGTATGATTTGTAATTCTGGAAAGTACATGAATAATGGAGGCAATTTTAACCAATGACTGCAATAAGCTGCAAAAATCAGTAAAAAATAACATTAACAAGGCTGGCAGGTGGAAATCTGCAATGATGCCTGCTGGCCTCCAACTGATCACTTTCCTCTCTATATGTGTTCCTGTGTTAGTGAACTCCTGAATGTTTGTCAGCTTTTCATTACCACATATTGCAACATTAATGAAAGGTTGTTGCTTTTGGGTATTGTCCCTGCATAAAAGTAAACAATGTTATGTTGATTTTCTCTCAATATTAGCAGTTTAAGGAAGAAAATTCTGATTGAAATTCTGAAAACTTTTCTGCCTTTTCTGGGTTGTTTTGTGGGGTATGAAAGAAAAAAAATTAAATTCTACCTTTTAAAATTTTTACATGTTTTTTTCTTATTTACCTGTAAAATACTACATGCTTTACATGATTTATTTAGGTATCTGCCAATATCTTTGTTATCCCTATTTTACCCGTAATATATTATTATGTGACAATACCCTGCTTGACACCAAAGTCTGTTTACTTTCAATGCCTCTCTCCTTTCAGAAAGATTAGATATTTAAACCTTCCCATGAAATTCCAAATTGATTTTCAACATCTGAAGGTTTCAAACAGAGAAGGACCTGCTGTGATCATCTCAATGTTATCTTTCACAACAAAACACATTTTTTATGTTTTTGTGAAATTAGTTATTTGCTTTTGGTTAAAGCAAATTCTTCCGAATTCTCTTCAAGGAGAGTAAAAATGCAGGGAGTAATGTGTTCTCTAAGGTTTAATAAAATCAATTATTAGCAAGGTCTAGAGCTAAAATCATGCCTTTAACCTGATGTTCAGGTAATAACCAGGAGGATATCTGCAACGGTGTCTTGCCCTTGCAGAGCTACAATACACTGTCACTTGAAAGTGGCATCAGGTGTTCTCACCTTTCTCTAAAGCACAGAACCTGGACCTGTGATACATGGGAGATAGCAAATTGCCTCCAGCATTCTGAGATATGGCAGAAAATAGTTGTGTAGTACTCAGCAACTGAGTAGCAGGGGAATATCAAGGGAACAAATGAGGATTTCACCTTTCTCTAAAGCACAGAACCTGGACCTGTGATATATGGGGGATAGCAAATTGCCTCCAGCATTCTGAGATATGGCAGAAAATAGCTGTGTAGTACTCAGCAACTGAGTAGCAGGGGAATATCAAGGGAACAAATAAGGATTTTAGTGCCTCGAGGAAGATTTTAGTTTGTGTTTGTGGAAAGTGTGATCAGTATCAGCTGTTGCAACTAGATCTTGATTAGTGTTCAGAGAATCCAGTGACACCATTCCCTCTTTATTGCCATTCACAACTGCTTTGCCATTATTATCTGCTTCACTAGAATTCATGATCCATTGTACTAATTGCTGCAAATAAAAATGAAAGATATTTTCAGTCTCAAAATATTCAAACTGTGATAGAAGAGAAAGATACAATGTTTTAAAAAAATGAAAAAGAGTGGGAGATGAAAGAAACAAAATAATAGAAGTAAAAAATGAAAACGTCAGAGTTTCTGCTAAAGAAATTCTCCCTGAAAACAGAAAACAATAAGGCCACAGTGTGTCAGTAGGTTCACTTTTTTTCTTAACCTTAGAATTCGTAAGCAATTTTCCTTCCAAATAATACAGCTTCCAGAGTCCACACAGAGGAATAGAGATGATCCACCCTAAATTATCAGTTCTGTGGGCCATAAAAAAACTTAATTTTAATTTTGGGTAGACTTAAAAACACATCATTCCCATGAGGCCATGCATGTTTTTCTAGGTTGAAAAGCTAATGGGATTTTGGTCCAACTTCATTTATTTAATGTTCCTCAAGAACCTTTGGCCATTACTGATGCTCTTGTAAGCATCGACAGGGCTATAAAAGAACATGTGACAAAGCTGAGTAAAATTATCAGAATAAAATTAGAATGTTCTTGAAATGAAACAAGAATTACTCAAACTGATAGAGACAAAAAATATACACTGAGGAACATGGAAACTGAACTAATTAAACCATGAAGAAAACAATACTAAATCTATTTCCCCAAATTGATAATAATTAGTAGTAATAACTTTCCCTTTTATTGAATGAGTCACCAAAGTATCTCTAAGTGCTAGTTAAACATGAATGTTCATATTTCCTTATGCTCTCTGCTTTGGCACCTGAGACCCAATATGATTAAGTAAATACTCCAAACTCCTTCTATAGGCAACTGACAACCTACAAAAACTGTCACAGTCCATTGCTTCCCAGATTATAAATCTAATGAGCTGTCTGTCAGTGCTGTAGTGAAAATTAGAGAAATCTTTGAGAATGATCATGCACACAAGCTGCATACATATAGCATCAAGGCCAATGCAGCATGGTGTTTTGTACTTTTAGCTGGTATGAAGTTCTGTGCAAAGTCCTGATTTGAGCACGACACCTCTCCCTCTCTGACTTTGCTGCCCTATGTCTTCCTATGAATTGAGGGTTCTGTCATTCATATTCATCAGAGAAGTTGGAATTAGCCAAAAAGAGAGAGGCATGTGATTGTTCACATAACACCACTGAAAGCCAAGGGTAGCATTAGGGTTTCAGGAAATTGAAGAAAATCACTGCTTAATTTCTGCTCATAATTCAAGTGAGACATAGCTGGCCCTCAAGGGCCATCCCAAAATATCAGTTACAACAAGCCTTAAATAATTAATCAATTGATCAACCATATAATGCATATGAAGCTAAACTGTTTTGCAGTAAAACAGAGGACAAAAAGAAATGCCTGTGGAGCCTAAGGACTAATCTAACAGAATTGCTGAAAACACATACTCGGGTATGCTCCCTCTAGCTCTGTACTTGCTTTAGTAGTCAACTGTTGCCTGGGCAGAGAGAGTATTTCAAAATAACCTTGTAGGCAGAACTCTTAACATAAAGCTTTTTTCACCCTGAGATTTGGCCTCATTTACACACAGAGCTACTGAAATACCCTCTTTCCTCCTTTAAATACTGAAGGAAATAAAAAGTGGTTTTGGAATAGTTGAGCTTCTGTTGTATTGTGTTAATGGTAAAACTCTTGCTTAAAACTTTTGGGAGATCGAGTCATAGGTGTGCAGAAAAAAGGCTACTCTCCTTAGACTCTTTAATAATATCCTCTCAGAGCAATTCCTACCCTTAAACCCAAATGAAGGTTTTTTTAAACCTGGAAACCATGTTAATTTGATGAAAATGGTAAAACCTTTCAAAACTGGGTAATAAACATTTTGTAGTATTTGGCAATAATTATGGAAAAGCTGAGCAGGTTGAGGTTGTCAGGCTTCAAGAAGATAAGGCTCCAGGGAGACCTTATTGCATCTTTTCAACTTATTAAGGGAACTTGTAAAAAAAGGCAGAGAGAAACTTTTTACTAGGGCCTATAGGGACAGAACAAAGGGCAGTGGTTTAAAGATGAAAGAGAAGGCTTTAATCAGATATAAAGAAGAAATTCTTTATTATGAAGATAGTGAGACACTGGCACAGGATGCCCAGAGATGTTCCAGATGCTCCACAATATGATCAAGGCAAGGCTGGCTGGGATGTTGAGCAACCTGGTCTACTAGAAAGTGTCCCTGTCTATGCTAGGGGGGTTGCAACTAGCTGATCTTTGAAGTACCCTTCCAATTCAAACTATTCTAAGATTCTATCAATTTATCTAATCAGCCTCTGGATAAATAACAGAAATAGAATTACTTAAACCTAAAGAGAAATATGGATACAATATTTTGTTGTTTACTTCTCCCAGTTGTTTACTTATTCCATTAAAAAACATAATTTCGGTTGAAAAAAAACAATGGTCAGTTATGATCAGGTAATATATCCCTTATGTGACTGTCTAACAATTCATCACATAGCTGGAATGCACTCATTTGTAGTAATACAAGTAATCATTTTCTTAAAAATTTAGCTGGCAAAATCTTTTTCCTTATGTGCTACCTTCAGTTTTTTATTCTTCACATAATTGACCAGAGTTTCAGTACATATGAAACAGAAATTAGGACTAAACCATTCG
Organism: Corvus hawaiiensis; assembly: GCF_020740725.1. Classification (NCBI taxonomy): domain Eukaryota; kingdom Metazoa; phylum Chordata; class Aves; order Passeriformes; family Corvidae; genus Corvus; species Corvus hawaiiensis. Next base: position 39,148,556 of record NC_063214.1, read on the forward strand.
TTTCCTTTTAAATGCTACGTTTTGATCCCTTGTGATGTCTACCCTGATTACGTCAATGAGAATCTGATTACGTCATGAGAAACTACAGGATGCAACATGAGAAATTCCAGTTGTGACAGAAAACAATCTGAGAAGCTAGCAAAAGTCATAGATGCTCCATGAACATGCCAATTGTCTCAAAATATTTGGCTATTTTCACTATAAGATCTGAAACCCCACCTACTTTCAGTGAAGATGCTGAATATTCAGTTTGAGCTAGTATATAAGCCAGCTATAAAAGTCATTGTAATCTTCCAGCATAACATTATACTTGTCAAAGTTCAAGCTTATTATACTTCTAATGTAATCTCATGATTTAATCAGAAATTTCAGAGCACTCTTAAATGATTAATAAAAACACAAGTACCAGAGATAACTGTTAACCGTAAACCAAATAAACAAGATTGTGGAATATTTTCCTGGTTTTAACAAGCAAACTGAAGCAGGAAAACTTTTCTAGGATCTCTTATGTCACAAAATTTTATGTTTTAGTTCATGGAGCTACAGAGGATTTTTGGACCCTTTGAATGATTTCACCGAGGAGAAATCCACCATTAGATATTTCTGACTAAACTCTCAACATGTGAGGTCCTTTCTTTCCCCAATGTCCCTTTTTTTTTCTTTTTCAAACTTTATGTCATGCATGCTGTGACCAAAGTTGTACCACACTTCTTTTTATATAGGATATTTTGTCCTGATTCTGTCTATAGCAAATGCAAAATTATGCATCGCTTCAAGAAACAACATTGGGCTTAATATGAAAGTACAAGGTGAAATTTCAGGATGTCTAAGCACTGCTTAGGGTAAAGATTATTCTAGAATTATAAAGACATAAGTACACAAATGTACAGAAAAGTAGATAACTTAATGATACTCCTGAATTTATCATGTTCTGTACGTTCATCTCATATTGGAAATCTTTTGAAACCAGAGTTTGGTACACTATCGAATGGAGACTACTGGAAATTTATTAAACCACTGTACATTATTGTTGACTAGCTCATGGATTATGCTGTGAGGCCCCTTCTGTAACATGATACAGGCAGAATCCACCCTTTCCCAAGGCTGTGACAATCTCATATCGATCTCCATTGCTTCCTGTTTGTTCTTTACAAAAACAAAAAAGAGCTAAGGAATCGAAAAATGTGTTTTTCTTTGGTCATATCTACAAGTTAATTATATCTAAAAATAGGTGCTTATTTCCTGAAAATATTTGTATGTGTGTATAAGAACAGATATTATTCCTGCATTTAAAGCTATGAAAGCTTTTTAACTGTTATCTGTGCCTTGAAAACCCTGAAAAGTAGGTAAGGTGTAAAACTGTTTCAAACATCCCATATAAATTTGTTCAAGGTCATATTAAACCACTTAGTGAAAGAGACAATCACTTCTGGAATATGAAAGTCAAGATTACCTGGTCCCTATAGACTTTACTAATTGCTGACCACCAGCAAACGCTCTAGAATAATAGACCACATAGTAAATTCATGATGGATTTTCAGCCTTCAAACTGAATGAGCTGTCTTGCATTACTGGGTCTGTCAAATCTCTGTGTTATATCAGCTCAGATTTTGTGGTTGCATATCCTTTCATTCTGTTATTTGCTAATACGTATCGGCAGGCATCACCATCTCAGATGTTGTGAATTTCACTTCAGAACAGCTGCCAAGATAATACTGTCTCAGTCTGATGGCATTTCACTGATGTGGACATAGAACCCTCAAGGGAGTCTCTTCAGCAAAGATGCCACTTATTAATGCAGACATCTATCTATCGTAGCTAAATGTAGCTCTTTCTCTCTTGCGTCATAAAGATTTAGAAAGGCTGACACTTTCCAGTGGGAGTGCTTTTCTGCTTATCACATGCAGAGAGATTCTGGAAGGACAGCTTGCCTTTTAGAAGTGCAAAAGAATACATTCTGCAGCAGAATATATAAATTTATGTTCCAAACACTAACAGATGATCAGTAATTCTAACAAATTTAAAATGAACTGTTGTGATCTGGGTTGTTTAGGGTTTTTTTTACATCTCTCTATTGTCTCTCTGCCAAAGTACTTATTTTCACTTCTAGTTGTTTTCCTTCCCAAGGCAGCTTCTCCTCCCTCACTCTATCATCTCTCACTGTCCTGAAACATCAATTTCATTTTTGATCAGGCTGTGATGTCAGCCTCTTCCACCTGCTTGCTACATTTTTAAATATGTACGTTTTTTGTGCTGTCACACCTGGGGGAAATGCTTCATAGAAGTCTTCAAGCTCACTCCACTGCTCTCTAAACCTCTTCAATTCCATGATGCACCCAAAGCTCAATAATTATTTAATTGCAGGAGCACTACTACAGTATTGCCTGTCATATTGTCAAGTTCTAGTTTCCTTGAGTGTGCACATTGTATGCTTCAGTGGAATATAAATATAATTTATTCAGGGAAGAAAACCTCACTTCCCCTCACCTGGAAGGTTCCCTGCCTTTGAAAGAAGTCCACTCTGCTCTTCAAGGTGTCTTTTGACTCTCATCTTCCAGACACCAAAAAATAGCGTAAAACTGTGAATCTATTGACTGGCTGAATACCAAGGACATGTTTGGTGAAATTTAAACAGCTCCTGGAATTGCCAAAAGGATGCTAGGCAAACAAAGCATATCTAGGAAGGTACATAATATGGCCTATGTTAGCTTGTACTTTTGGTGGAACAGGGAACTCCAGCACTGCTTCCAGAGAGATCCACCTTCTCTACTCAGTCAATAGCAAAAAACAGGATCAGTGAAACATATGGAATAGATAGTTTGCTTCAGTATTTCACAGGAACCTACCTCTTTCCTTGTGTGTATAGGACCATAGTGTGCAGACTGGGTTGTTCTTTCTTCCAATTAGGACCATATCAAGCCAAAAAAAAAAGGAAAATGTAGGAATATTGTACCCATTTTGGACATTTAAGTGAGGCAGACCAGACTTTACAATCATATTTTACAGTCTTTAGAGCAAAAAATTTTTCTAGCAGCCTGGTGTGCTGAAAGGTGTAATGTAAATGAGACATAAATACTGTAAGCAAAAAAAAGTCATCTTTATCTTTCACTATACAACTAACATATATTCTTTAGCCAGAGTGTGAGTTTGATCGTGAATAATTCAATTAAACTTTTACAATTTTACTGGAAGAAGGACCAGACCATTTAAATACAAAGTGACTGATCATTCACAGGAACCCACCAAATTTAGTTGGAAAAATAGCCCAGTTTCTAGTCTGGCGTTTCTTGTGAACACAAACTGAATTTTGGAAACAAGAGTTTGAAATTGTTTTTCTAAAGAATTAGTGAAAGTAGTACCATCTTTCAAGATGCTTAACTATTTTCCTACTTATGAGATCAACACAAATCCCATCGGCTTAGGTCCTCACTGTATAAACAGTACAAAAATATTATTCCTACATATTTTTTATTGGGGGATAAATATAATTTTGCCATATCATTGGTGAAACACATCAGGTTTTGTGAAAATTTCCATTAATTGAGAGATGTCAAAATACACTTAAAGAAAGAATGGTATGGCCCCACAAATAACTGACCCAAACTGATCGAGCATTTACAAAAACATTTTCAAAGCATATTCCTATAAGTTCTGTATGATTCATTTTTAATATTCTCTACAACATCATAACCATTTTTCAAACAGACAAGGAGGTTATTCAGAGTTCAGAATCTAAGGTGGATTTCTACCATGCTTGGAAAAGTGCACAACTAAATTTATTTTCATTCTATTAGGAGTCATAGTAAATTTTTCAAATGATAAACCTATCAAGCTAACTAAATCTCCTGACTGCTCTCAAAGTGCACACTCAGATGTATTTTGAATCACAGAAAAGCCTCAAGTAGTTTGTATACCTAATTTTATAAATTTCCTTTTTTGTATTCCAACATTTGCTTCAAAATCAGTTTATTGAGAAGCTCAGAGTTTAAACCTCCATTTAAGGAAATTATCTGCCATACAACAAATGTTGAGGTCTCCTTTGGGTGTTTTCCTATTAGCAAGCACAAATAAGGCCACTGGGGTTAGTTTCTGTGTGATTTATAGTCTCTTCAGAGTGACAAAGGCAGTTGGTCAGAAAGTAAAACAGATGGCAGTGGTCAGAAGGAGATACAGATGGACCTGAGATTGACTGGAAATATAAGCCCTCCTAACAGGATAAAATTTACTGAGCTAAGCAAGTGTATGTGAGATGGGCTAGATGATATCGAAGAGGACTCAAGAAATTTTCAGAAGATTGGAACCTAAAGGAATTAAGCAAAACCTAAATAGAGGAGCATAGATAAGCATATAAATAGGCATGCCAACATCAAAAAGCCAAAAATATAATATTAAACTGAAGGAACAGCTTGTTGTAAGGACTACCAACAAACTTTCTCTTGAGAGTGACAAATTTTTTCCTGCCCCTGCATTTAGGACTTTGAATGCAGGCTGGCACTGCATCTACCTGACAGGACTATGGAGCATTTCTCCTCTCCCCTGTGTGCTGGCAAAAGCTGGGGAATACTTTCAGTTAGAAATTGCCTCCATGGTCATCCCCAAAGTATGATCTTGTCCCTGCAGCTGCCATAACAAATTGGTGACGTATTGTAATATATGGTGACCTCACATATGTAATATCAGCTGACCTCAGTATGATCACTTTCCCTTAAAATGGACCCAGTATTTCTGCTTGTTCTGATTTTAAACCTCTTCCAAGTTCATTGACTTTATTCTGAAGATAAAGAATCAAATAATATCTACCAAGATTTGTGTAGGATGGTTTGTACAATCACTGAAGTCAAACACTGGGGAGAACTCATCACATCTCAATTATTTTTATACCTGTGTCACAGACTCTTTGGACAAAATAAGAGGTCATCTGATTTAATTTGTGACATTTCCTACAATTAGACAATCAATTTTAAAGCCGTTAAAAACCCAAAAGAGCTGATTTTTATTTCTCTGATTTTCATTTCCTTTTATCTGTCAGCAATCCATAAACTGAGTCCAAAGACTTTCTTATCTCTCAGGCTGTAACATAGATCCAGTCTCAGCAAGGCAGACAACATGGATTTCAAAGTATAATTTTCTTTCAGAGAGACTTTCTGGGAGAAACATTCCACTAACAAAAAATTTCATTTTTTCTCATATTTTCCGTCATGTTCTATCAGTCTGTACCAAAGTAAATGAGTTGGATGAGATTCTGCTATGATGGTAAATGGAAAGGCAAAATTTATGTTTGTTACTCATTTTTAAAAAATTATTTTCTATGAAAAACATATCTTGAAACATATTTCCCTAGGGTGTTTTTTCTTATTTTTCTCCTAGGGATTTTTTCACAGGATTTTTTTCCTTAGCATTTTATCCTTATTAACCCCAAATTTCATCACGAGAAAGAAATTCAGGTCTTCTAATGGCTTTAGATATAACATGGTCTCTAGTCTTGAGTAGTTTCTGAGCAAAGGAAATCTGGCATAACTGATCATCATGTAAAGAAAGTGAATGAGCTGAATAACTTGTTTGTTGAAATTATGTTTGAAACAGCTTATTTTTTCTTTCCAAATATAAATGTTCCCCACAATAAAAAGCAAGTCCTAGGAAATATAATTAACTTGTTAATATTCATTATACATTTGAAAGAATTGCTAGGTGTGTAAAATTTCCCAGCTTACTCAGATATAATTAGGCTGGATCAAGCTCTGTTCCATAGGCACAGTGTGGCTAGCAAGTATCCTGCTTTCTCCCCAGGTGTCTTATTTTTAGTGGGAAACTTAAGGATCAAAGAATGCTGCAGTGACAGGCACCAGCAAAAGAAAACTGTTAGTCTCCTTTATCTCCATTATGAATTACTTATGGTAGCTCATTTACCTCCTTCATGTAAAAATACGAATCAGTGAGTTTGAGAAGCAGTGTCATTACTACGTCAGTCTACAGCAGTGCTGCTCCCAACAGCATCCGTCATACTCTCTCTCATCTCTCCTAGTCACACCTTCTCATGTCTTTCCCCAGCACTTCAGCGCTGATGACATTGCAACATGCAAAATCTAATTTATTGTCCTTTCCCAAGATGTTTATGAAGCCAGTGCAAGGCAGCAATGGGACAACACAGCAGGGAAAAAAGGAGAGTGCAATAAATTCTTTAGCAGGACAAGCTGAACATGAAGATTTTCCAGTTATCACACCAATGAGATATGTGTGTGTGTGTGTGTGTGAGGGGAACTTCAATCTCTTTATTTCTGGCTGAGCACTTCAGTCAGTATCCTATCATTTTACTCAATACTGAATTTTCTAAGGACTTGGAGAGGACCTCTTCTGTAATCATCTGCCAAAAAATGATTCTTAAAGGAATGAATACAGATGCCCAGACAGCTTGAAACATAGATAGAAAGATAAGCAGACAGATTCATGTAGCACCCCTCTGTATTTATTTAGACGCAGTGACAGAAAGGTTCATATTGGGCTTGTTCCTAAATAAAAAGTGTCTATTTTTCTCACCAAAATTAACCAGCCTGTTTTCAACTTTTTTCCTCTTTCATTTGTCAACTTCAAGTTAGGTTCTCAAATAGCTTTGTTTTTCTTTAAACCATACTCTTCAGAGGGAAAAAAGTTGTTGTTAAAATAATGTTATGCAGATTTAGGAAAAAATCAGCATAATTTCCAATTGCATGGAGGAGACAACACCATTCAGGCAAAACCTTAAAACAAATCAGACCAAAGGATGTCACAGGAACCTTCTGGCCCTTTGCCTTCTACTTCACTGAATGCACCAAATGGCCCGTAATTTAGTTCCCAAAATTTAGTTATCTGCCACAGGCATAACTCCAGAGCACAGCAAAATGGAGAAGTCTCAGGGACAATACTCATTAAATTAAAATGTTGGAGCATCCCTCCTGCACTGCTGGTGCTGCACTCTAGAGATATTCCCTCTCTCATGCTGTAGATCTGAAATTCCCACTGTATCCATCACCATCTTCACAGCTGACCTTGCACTTCTTCCCCTCTCTCTGCTCCATAAAAATTGTGACCAAGTGTCAATCTGATTCCCCCAGTGTCTGCCAAAAGCAATTTGACGTCATCCCAGAAAACAATCTATTTCAAAAGTTATGTTAACTTTACTGACTAAAAATGCTTTGCAAACAACCTTCACAGAATACATTTTATGGCCTCCATAGAAAACTCCTCTCTTGGCAAGAAGCCATGGCATGAACTGAGACTCAACCAACTTGGATGTGGATTGCAATCTTCATTATTTTTGAACTACTCTATTTATGAAATACTTTCATTGTTTTGCAGTTATTGAAACTGAAGTAATGTAGTAATACATAAAATTACACATATGAAGTTGACTTCATATATCTGCTACAAAGCAGTTTGTTTTAATACTTTTGTATAAGAGGTTTTCTATCTTGGTTCTTTCATGTTCAATTATGTATAATGCAGTCAATGAGAGATTTTGAGACAAAAGTACTTTGAAGGCAATATTTATTGTTCAAATTTCCCCCTTATGGAATGCAAAGTATGTCAATCAAACACATAATGATAGAAAAACAAAATGAATAAATATGAACTTTATTTGTATCACAGATTAATTTAATATTAGAATCTTCTCACACCAAAATGTTTAATGCCCTTCTCTGAATGGAAATAAAATTCTTCTGCAATTTAATATCAGCTGTTCTTCTCTGGCTTCAGCAAACATCAGTTCTGGTTTTGATAGGGTTTATTGGACATGCTTTTTACCACTACACTTCCTGAGACAATCAATTGCAAAGCAAGAAAGGAAAAAGTTTTGTAAAGTATGAAAATACAGTAAACATCTTCCTATTGTAGAAAATGGGAGCAAGAGAAATGTGGAAGTGTCTGAATATTACTTTCTAATGGAGTACATCTGATTTTTATTAAGAGCAGAAATGTGATAGACAGCAGAACTTCAGCAAAGAGTGTTGTAGAGTCCAAAAGTGTATTGGGTGTGTGTACCAAGGTTTTGGTAACAGACGAGCCACAGCAGTGGGTGTCTGCAAGAAACATTTTCCCTGTTGGAAAATTTTCCAGCTGGCTCCAAGGTAGACCCTCCACTGATTGAAGCTGAGCCCATCAATTGACAGTGGTAGAGCTTCTGTGATAACATATTTAAGAAGGAAAAAAAGCCACCTCACAACTACAGCAAGAGAGAAGTGAGAATATGTGAGAGGAACATCGCTTTAGACCTGAGGGTCAATGCAGAAGGTAGGGCAGGAGGCAAGATTCTCCTGAAGCCTCTGGTGAAGACCATGGTGAGGAGTGATATCCCTCTTCATGAAGATCCACAGGGAACAAGAGATCCACCTGCAGCCCCCAGAGGGCCTCATTCCAGAGCAGGGGGATGCTGAAGGAGGCTGTGAACCTGTGAGAAGCTTGTGCTGGAACAGGCTCCTGCAGGACCTGGGGCCCCACGGAGAGAGGAGCCCACACTGGAGCAGATTTGCTGACAGGACTTGTGACCTCACAGAGGACCCATTCTGGAGCAGTCTGTGTTCCCTTGGTAGAGAACTGGTGGCTAATGAAAATTGACCCACCATATCATGTCATTCAATTATGGAAAAATAAATTATACATACTAATGGAAGAAAAGGACAGGACCATGACAAAGATGTAGGTGTAACTGCAAGATCCTGAGCTGAACTTTGACAAAAGACAAGAAAATGTGTAAAAAAGAGTGTTCATTGACATGGAAGAGCATCTCATGCTTTTCTGTAAATAGCCGACCACATTCAGAGTGACAATACCAGTCAAACCAGGTATTTTTCTGGTCTATCACAGTTACTTTTATACCCCAATTAAGGTATTGCTGCTATTAATGGCCAGGACTGTGCAATTCCATCTGGTTTTATTTAATCCACTACTACCCACAGCAGCAATGTTAATTATATCAGAAAGAAGCTACTGTATTGAGATCTGTGTGAGAGGTTCTGCTGGCTCTGTCAGGGATTCCTAGACAAGTTAAACATGTGTCTGTCTGCCAATCCATGCCCTGATGGTGAAGAGATTGGCTATGATTTCCTTGCCTGGAATCAAGTTTCCAAAACCCTCCCATATTCACAATGCCTACCACATGGTTATTATTAGACTTGACAACAAATATTACATTAGAAAATTATCATTACATTTTAAAAAAATTCTGGCATTTTTAAAGTGGAATTTCAAGTCTAGTTCAAAATCTGAAGTTTTAAAAATACGTAGAATGTCACCAATATGAACAATTTTGACTGACTCAAAATCAATTATTTTTAAGATTGTATCTTTTAAAACAAAATAAAAATGAGAACTTCATTCTCTTGGAATGAAAATAAATATCAAAATTGAAAAAAAATCCTTTAAAATGAAAGTTCAAGTTTAGTTCTTCATGTGAATTCCTGTTTTCATCAATGTGACTGAACTACCCATTTGGAGCTCTTCTGTTACAATATCTTCAAAATCAGTAAAATCGAGAAAATCAGTAAATCAGGCAACTATTGACTATTTATTTAAAAAAAAATCAGTGTGAGCCCTGAAATAATCTTCTATCTACATAACATTACAGTCTCACATTGTTATCTTCTTTTTTGCCCACTGCTGTTTGATAAGTTTTTGTTCTGAATTAGCTCAGACTACATTTCTTCATGTGGTAGCAGAGCACAGCAAACCCAGATCTCTATGCCAGAGCTGGGTAGCACTGTGTTATAGCCAGTAAATTGTAATCAGCAGAAGATCTTGATTACAAGAAACAAATAATCAAGGTTATCCCAGGTCACAAATACCCATCTCCAAAGTATCAGTTGAATCATCTAATTATTCAGCTATCCATTTAATGTATTTGTAGTTAGTCTTTGCCAAGATAATAAAATATCAGTTGCTGCCTTCTAAAATACACAATTTACAAGTAAAGTTCATTTGATGAAACTTAACTATTGGGAATAATTAAAGACCTTTACTTTCCCAAATAAAAATATTGAGCCAGCATATTCTTGATTCAATAGACTGATAGTGGTTTATATCCAAGAATAAAGGGAACACCGGCATGAAGTTTGTAAATCGGAACTGATTTTCTTCTAATACAGCTGCTTTCAGAGTATATCCAAGGTAACAGGATACAGGCAACAAATCCATTTTTGATCATAATTGTTGGGAAAATAGATGAAATTAGCACATAATGTTCACAAAATCTTACTCAAAACAAAGATGAAGAATGGGGTGTGGAATTAAGGTGTGGAACAGTTTATAGGAAAGTTTGGTTTCTAAAGATTTCTTCATAAATACACATTTCCTAACCCTTTCTATTCCTACATTTGGAATGACAACACCAGTAATGACTGTAGTGCCAAGTCTGAAAAAGTAGTGGTGAAAGATAACTGCTAATGAGACATGGAGGAAGGGAAGAGGAAGTGTCAACCTACACCTATATTAGACTGTTCACTGAGTACGCAGTCTTATTAATGTTGATTTGTTTGAGATAAAATCATTTCTTCTACTCAGATCACATTTTGTTTATAAATAGTGCACCTTTTTGACTGTTACCTTAGTGAAGAAGCAGCTTCTCAAAACACAGAGCTGTTAATGAATTAATTCCTGACCAAAGTTCCTCCAAACATAAGTAAGTGATGGGTGACCTTTGTGTTGTGAGCCTTAAATTTTCAACCTCTTTGATGAGCTTTCAGGAGGAACAGTACAGAAAGGTCACCAATACATATTTAGCAGGCTCAGTTTCATCACTATGTATCATGGTTTTGTGTCACAGTGGATGTGAAAGCCCAAAAGACAACACCTACATTTAAATATCATATTGGAGAAGAGCAAAGCAAAACACTCACTGATAATTATGTTTGGTTTGACCTATTACAGCAGTAAAGACCAAGTTTTGCTATCTAGACTTGGACTTGAATGTGAAACGTTCCTCAAGATAAAAGATCTCAAGTCCAAGGTGTAGGTTCAGATCTTCAGTATGAAACAGGTTATTGAAATGGGACTCTTAAAAGAATGCTCACTTCCCAATTAGGACAAAAATATTCTATAGCTAGTTCATATCAAATGAGGAAGATTTAGATTCTCAGTGTTCTTATGATATCAAATGCAAGTTCCTTTTCCCTTACTCTTGCCAGAAGTCTTGACCCTCGGAAGTACATTCAAGTCAGTTGAGAAGAAGAAAAAAGAAGAGGAATACTGTCTGTCTACGTGAAGGAAAATGGCTTGGGATAAACTAAATATTTAAAATTATAAATTTTTTTAGCAAAACAGAATCTGCTTTATTTTAATTCAGCTCTGGGTTTCAAACTACACAACAATCATCATCCCTCTAGTATTGTAAGGTAGTTATCATAAGGTCATTTCAGTAAGGTATTTTGGTAGCTAATATACCACTACATTAATCCATCACAATATGCTGATGGGAGATCAGAAAGAAGACACAGAATGATTTCTAATAGAGAAGCACCTGCATTCAGGATGATCCACCTGCAGCTTGTGTGGGTCATCCTTGAAATATCCTTTAAAATCTGTGTAGATTGGCTGAATTCTTAATTGGTCCCCACTCATACTCTACTGTTGACAGTCTTGTGACAACTTTTTCGGGCCCTAGGATCATTAATATTACAGCAGTGTCCTGCAATGCAGTTCTCGCCAATGAAAAATCTAAAGGAAGAAGTAATTATGCTTTCAAAGGCTTGCAATGTAATTTAAATGAAGATGTAAAAAGGGATCATAATTCAAAAGTAGGGAAAGTAAGAAAGTGGTAAATGGCAATAGGAGCATACAATATATTGGCCATTGATGTAAATAGATATATGACTTCGCAAGAAGACTGGGAAGCCTAATTTATATTTGATCTCCAGAAAAGAGGTCACCATGAATTGCTACATGTTACAGCCATCATCTATTATTATCACTAATGTTAGGTCTAAGGATCAGTGATGGAAGGCATGATAAACCCAGGAGGTTTCTTAATATTTTTACACATGTAACTACCTCTTAAAAAATAATTAGTTTTGAGCTGTGAAGATTCTTAAACAGAATGTTCATCAGTCTTCACACATATACTTTGCACCTACCCTCAAAACTTATGGCTGAAGTGCCTATGCTTTTTGGTGCCATGGTCTTTGCAATGTCAGTCACCTTTAGACTTAGAAATATGGTGCTGAGAAGGAAATTCCACATGACACAGGATGGAACTCAACTGATCAAATACAGTCATCTGGACTAATTGTGGAATGACAAAGGCACTCTAAAGGCAAAACCTGTCCTATTTAAAGGAGACATTTAGCACTGGTTGGAGAAAATGTGGCATATAAGGCCTATATCTGCAGTTTTTGAACGAATCTTACATTGGGTACAAACATATATACTGTGTTTCAAAAACATGTCAAGTAAAGAGATGCAGTAGGAAAGAGCTAGAGATATGAGATGTAGACAATAATCATTGGTGGCTCTGTCTAGCTTGCAAATCTGAAAAAAATAAACTGCACATGAAGTTGGATTACTATCTTAAAATACACTATGTATGTATATGCATATTGATTTTGAAAATTATTCTGTCTCTGCATGTCATACAAATTGGAGTGTTCAGGACAGTGAGGAAGAGTTTATTCAGTGTTGGTGGCAGTGCTCACTCTTGCTATATTTGTGCCTCACCTAAAACACTTGTCTGAGAAGTGTGAGACAGATTTGATGCCTCCTCCAACAGAAGGACGTGAACCTGCAGCTACTGCTGTTGAAGAGGAATAACAGAAGTTTGCCAGGTCATATGCTGTGGAGGGATGTTGGAAACACCCCTCTTGGTGGGACATGTCTGTGGGCATGCCAAGGACCAAATAAATAAATGTTATTCTAAATTCCTCCTCCTTTTTCTAGAGGTGCACTTTTAGGAGACGCAGGAAACAGCAATGTGGCTATCCTTGGACCAACCTGTTGCCTTCCTTTCCCCTTTATTTTCCATTTGGCAATTACTTACCACAAAGAATGAAAAAAGGCAGAAGCCTTCTCCACAGCATATTCAGACACGCCTGGACTCAATATTTCATATGGCCAGACTCATGTATTTTGTTTATAAGTGTGTAGCATCTCTGAATAACTCTGAAAAACCTTAAGAACTACCATTACCTGTCTATCTAAAAGGCATACCATCTATGAAGAAATTTTCTCTTAGTCTAAGAGCTCTGAATAATTCCATGAGACTAGATACCTGCAAGATTAGACTTTATCATGTCTATTTTATTGCTCAAAGTAAATGATCTGATCATCCCTCCATCATCCCATTAGTGTTTGATAAGTTTTCCAAGATTCTCAAAGCCATTTTAAGATTCTGTTGTACCTGTTTTGGAATTGTTTTCTATTGAGAATAATCTGATTTACCTTCCTAATATTTTGCAATGGAAGAATGTGGAGGAAGCGGCTTTTCCTATCTTCAGAGAAGAAAAAACCCTGTATGTAAATTTGAGATATTCAACTGCTATTTTTAGCCATACCAAAAAACTGGTATGAAATCTAATTAAACTTCTTTTCCTCTTTTGCATGCCTTGATATTGTCTACGGTAAGAATGGAAACAATAACACTGAATTATTTAGAACCTCTTGTTTGGATGCAACAGGAATTTGCTCTTGGATAATAGTTGCAAAGGTGTTCATCTGAGTATCTCCCAAATATAGCTTCTTTTTGGTTATTCTGCTTATTACTCACTTCAGCTGATGCTTTCATATCTCCCTCATACCCTGTACATTTCCATACTGCTTTTTTTATTCTTAGACTGTCTATACAAATCAAAGTACGCACAGTGAGCCCAGGTTCCACCACCTGCTTCTTTGCCTTTAACCTTTGTATTTTTTTGCACACCCTCTTTTGTAGACCTTACTGTAGTTCTAACAAATACAATAAAGTACATTTCACTCCTCTTCAACACCTACACTTTCAGCATAAGGACATTTTATCACTTGTAAGAATACTTCTACATAGTCCATAATATTAGCAGAATAAGAGACAAAGAATGCAGCCAGTAGGAAATTTGTTGTAAGATGCCCAGTATGATCTCATATGCAATTCTGTTTTGAGGGTATAAATCTCCCCAGCCTGAAAATATAATTTAGAATAGAGAAAAGAGTGATTAAAATGCTTTCTACAGTTAGCTTCCATTTTATGTGCAGATTTACTAACAGTTAATGGCTAAACCAGGGGCAAATACTGATGACTCATGCCCTCAATGCTTATGTGTAACTTTCAAATGGCTATGAGTATCACAAAATTCCAACCTGAGTATTCAGTGTTGGGAAAGAACATTTTATTGCTATGGTCATATCTACATGAACAGCAGATGTAATTATGTGGATGCACATCACAGTAAGCAGGGCAGCTGGAAGTGCTCACTTGGTCCAAGCAACAGCATGGGTCTCTGAGCCCTCCAGACTGCAGCTGCCCATTGACTCCAGGCTGCAATGGCAAGCTCTCTCCAGTTTGGATCAATGAAACTCCTATCACTGCGCGGTGATTAATCCTTATCTGGTCCTCTGTTTCTTTACTTGCTTTCCCTTCTCTTCCCTTCCTTGGAATTCTTGCCTTTCTCATTAAACACTTAATTCCTATTTCTCACAAACAGATTATGCAATTCCACTCTTCTCAAAGTGATCAAAATACCTCATACCACATTTGATACAAATGAACTGGTTTGCAGGGCTTGATCATATTAGCCTGACGGAATTAGGTTGTTTCCTGCAGCTTCTTGCTACTGCTAAAGTTTTTTTTTAATGCCTTTAACCTCCTCAGTATATTTAGTTTCTGACTCATTTCTTTAGAGCTCTGAACTATTTTCTGACTCACTGGGAATCATTTATTCTGTTTTGGTTTCACTCGGACAGGTTTTCAGATTTCAGCTCTCAAATGTCATCATTAATGTCTCAAACTTTGTTTACAAATGACTTTTTGTCTCACATAGAGGAAGACTGATGTCAGATGGTGCCTCGCCAATAGAAGCTGTTCCAAAGCTTCCATGTCCTAAGATATTCTCTCTCTCTGCAACCTTTCCAGAAACTGTTAATTAATGAATTTTTCCCACAGTGCACTGGTGGTTGGCTCTTTTCCCTAAGGAAAGAGGTTGCCCCAAGCTTTCTTTGAATAACTGTAATATCATCAACTATTAGTACACAAAAATAGCAGGAATGCTCTGTGTACTGTCTGCTAAAATTAAAGCCAGAATTAAATTGATCAAAACCGATATGATGTATCATTAGTGCATTTGGGGCTCTACTTATTTGCCTTATGGTCCTCAGAATCTGATGTACTTGGCTGACATTTCCAGCTTGTTCCCTGAAAACATAAAGGCAAAATTTTCATTTCACTAGTGAAATATGTATTTTTCCTCAATTTGTGCAATGGAAGGACTTGGAATATTTAAAAGAAAACATGCCAGTATTATAATTATCATTACAAACTAGATGATAAAAAATATATCTTCATTATTAAAAACAACCACTATGAAAATTGATTACTGGCTTCCAGTGTCATTTATATGTCCTAATGTATCCAAACCATCTGCACAGAGATGGCATGAAGGACAGGTTTACAGAAAACCCACATCCTTCTGGAGCTGCAGCTGAAGACAAGGTGAGGTATCTATCAACACATAAATTAACACTGAATATTTAGAATTAGGCAGCTGAATCCCAGTCTTTGTGTCCACAGTGCACTGCAGTGTTTTCTCTAAGCCTCACATGCCCACATCCCAGGGGAGTTATTACAGTGTGACACTGAGGATATCTATAGCACAAGGAAGCATAAGGCCATAATTCAGTGCTGTGCTGCGCTCACGGCCCATTGGGATAATGTTGGAAGAAGACTGCATAGGATGGAGACTGTATGGACTTCAGGGACAGATGCTGGATCAGAGTTACCTGACAGTGGAAATGCAACCTGAGTGACAGCAAGGGAGAGGGCCAACTCAGGGATGTTCAGTCAAGGCACCCCAGTTTATGTATCTACACTGTGTCACATCCACGAGTGCTTTGGTGTTCCAGCACATAGGGCCTCAGTTCAGAAGGTGCCTGGTAGGATCTAAGGCACCAGTACTGCTGAGACTTAAAAGCAGGGTTATCCACATATGATTCAGGACATATAGGATATATTCATCCTTTGGGACTGGCAGCTGGAGGACAATCTGTAGAAAAATGTAGGAAACTTGGCGCCTACTTCCTGGTGTGATGAATAGTCTCTAGGCTCCATAGAATAGATCTCTCTTGAATATCATGGGAATTTAGATCAACAGGTCACATGCACATAGGTACATTTTGACATCTTAATCTGAAATTAAACACCTCTAGAGGACTTTTTTTTTTTAATTAATATCCACCAGCAAATTGCATTCTGATAAACTTTAAAAAAGTTTCATTAAAATCAGAAATGAATTACTTGGACAATTATTAATAACTTGAAAGTGTGTATAAATTGAAAAAGCAATGAAGTTGCAACACTAGGAGCAAAAAGAAACAGCTAAGCAAAAGAAAGAATTCCTGTTGTATCTAGGATTATTTCACTCATCGTTTCCTCTTATCCTGAACAGGAGTTGCGCACTGAGATGTTGAACAAAAAAAAAACTTTGGCCAAAAATTTTGAAAACTTTCAATTTAGAAAGTATCAAAATAATATGAACTATCATTGAACAGCAGTTTGATCTTTTTCTGATTCTTATTTGGTTTAGTTTCTGACCTGTATATATTTGTCTTTGAAACATGAGTGTTTTGTATTTCTTTGAGCTGAGAACCATGATGATACATTGGAATTCATCCCTTACTTAGACATAAAATGGGCATTGTTATCAGCTTTTCTGGGGTATCCAGGTGTCCAGAATAGGATTATTTGGATGGCTGAAATTTCCCCAGATGTAAGTAGAAGATTTAGAGCTGCAAGAAGTACACAGTGACTCACTGAGTTTGGATGGGATGTCTCTGTTCTGTCACTCAGTCACTTACAGAAAATAAGCAATTAGGATATGTATTTAAAGTAGGCCACCTTTTCATAAATATTACATCCATGACATGCAAAATAGTAAAAAGTAGGGCGATTTAAGCAAGCATGAAATAATCCCTTTTAATACCAAAATAACGAGAAAGAATTTAAAAAGCCAAGATCTTAATGTCCTTCAAAAGTATGCAGCTTGCTTTGAACCTAGGCTGCCAAATGACACATAAAATATACTTTAATAAATTTAATGTGTCTTGGTCCCAAAATAAACACAAGTACACAATGGATGGATCAAATAATGTGAAAACCTTGAAAACTTGAGTTAAAAGTTCTCATCAAAATCCCTCTTTCAAACTCTAGTTATTACGTAGAAGCAGTTATGACTGTGTCTGGGATTTATACCAATAGCAGTAAAAAATCATTTACTGATAATAATTTTCTCTTCAGTAACAGATCCTGGTTTTTTAAGAAGTGGAAGGGACATCTCATTCTGCCTATTGCAGCTGAAGAACCTTTCTTCAGGCTTTCTATTCTGTCTGTTTCCAGTTTCATACAATCTGATTTTGAACCAGCAACATTTGGCTGAGTCAAAGTTAAGATGGCATAATAGGCATAACTGTTTGATACAAATCCTAAGCAAAGGAAATATGAAGTTTAACCAACTAAAAAGAAGCTGAGTAGCATCTTTAATGTGGCACAAAAAATTGCTGTTATCAAAGCAACACGATTATAAGAATTAAATTAGAAGTTTGTTTGGTAAAATTAATAATCAATAAGATTCATTTCAGCCTAGTAGTTCTCAATATTTTACTTCATAGACCTGAAAAACAAGTGTTTTACAGAGTTTAAGCATCACATTAAGAATTGACCAATAGTTTCTTAATCATGTAAAGGGGAATTAATTAATAAAATGTAGCCAGATTCTGCAGGGAGTAATCCTGGCCCTTCTGGCATCTAACATTCTTACCACAGGCTGGGAGAAAAATTAAGATGTGTTAATCAATTCCAAAAACAGTATGAAGACAGACGAACTGCAAAATACAAACAAAAATAGACCAAAGTTTTGGAACATCCTGGGTGATTCAGCAAGTTGGACGCAAACTACAGAAGTGTTTGAATATAGCCAAATGTGCAATTATATGTTTAGAAGCAGAAGAGGAAGGCTGTATCTGAGGAATGGAAATCTCTATTCAGACAATGAGTGTCTCCTGAAAAGGATTTACAATAATTCATTATCTGAGCACAAGCTGCTGGGCAATGGTACATTCGAGAGGCTCTACAGAAACTGAGACAGATTGAAGCAGAGTAAACGATCACCTTATCTGTGTGTTTGGCTTTGGTATAGCTGCTGCTGTTAGGTTAATTCTGTATAAAATAACAAAGAGAATGATGAATTGATGATCATTCAGACAAAAACCTTCAAGAGTGTGAGAAATCAATGTGTTCAGCTCATCCAAATGAAGAGCAACTTGTGTAACTCATTCACTGTCTGATTACTTAACAGAGAGTAAGAGATACAAATGGACATGCAAAGGGAGATTATTCCATTTAACTTCACATATCTACCATGTAGATATCTTTATCTAATATTGCCACAAAGGGATCTCTGTAGCTTAAAAAATATGTGAACATGAGAAATCTCTGCAACCTGTGTTAGAAGACTTTCACAGCAGTCCCTGTCTAGCACCAGCTAGGTAAGCATCTGTAGTAGCTTCTGCTTGACAGAGGTGACACCTTAGCAAAGGAGAAAACTCTGCTGCTAACTGTGAATTTACACACAGAATTCAAGCCTATCTTATACAAAATTTGTTTGTTTCAATTATAGGAAACTGAACAATGGAATTGATGCCTAAAGATTTTTCAGCTTTTTATATATTTTTCATATATTTGTAGTCCTGTAGATTTTTAATATATATTTGTGTAACTTCTAATATTTTTCCTGCCCTCTCTCACAGTTTAACAAACCCTTACTAATACATTCTTGAAATTCTGTTTAGTCTTATGCTTTAGAAGAGAATTCCTGACAAAGACATCTTATATTCTACCAGAACTCAAGAGATATAAAAAGGAAATAGGGCAAAGAAGCCCCTAGACCAACTCCAAGGGGGCTGACAAAAGGGTGGATTACTGGGGTAACTGATTTTGGATTGGATATACCACCTGATTAATTAATTAATTAATTAACCTTATAAAAATTATAGAAATCCTGTATCATGCATGAACAGTGCCATATTTTGCGCACCTGAAAGCTTTTATTAAAGAGTTGCTTTTTTATCTTACCACTTTAACTCTGTTGCAAGGTTTTTTCCTTTTGTTGTTAGGCAACAAAACAATGACAATGTTAATCATCACAGGGGTTTATAGGAAATCAGAACTTTAACATTGTAGAAACACATGTACATATAACACTTTTATACATAATGTGTTTCTTTCCACTGCAAAGTTATTGGTGCTGTATTGGTGCTATGCTAACACATGTAAGACTAGAATATGGCCCAAAAAAAGGAGAAAACCATTTTTTTCTTGTTTTCACAGTCCTTGTTCTGACAGGAGTTATTGTCATCAACAAATATTCAAACACAATGATCCCCAAACTAAAGTAATCCCTAAACAGCTGTTCTTAGAACAATATTGTGCCCACATAAAGATCAGTTGGCACTGTGAAAGGTATGTCATGAGAAGGTACTCAATTTCAGGCAATAAAATTACCATAAGATTGAATTTATATTCTCTCAGTTACTGTAAAGGCTTTGTATTGGGCTTGTTTGGTTTGGTTTCTATATTATAATCCTGTTGAAGGTAAGGGAAATCAAAGTCTTTTATTCCTCCTGGACTTCCAGGAATCAGTTTAGGTGCAGCAACTCACAGACATTATCTTGTAAGTCTGTTGGGCTGACTTCAAAGAGAAAGTTTTATTGAGCATAAGTCATTCTCAGGAGATGTCAGCACTGCATGTGGTCTGCCACTTGGATACATACATGTTAGTAGCTTCAAGAAAAGTCTGAAAAATCAAATGACTATCATCTCAGTCTCATTGTCCACACTCAAAGATGACATATTTTGACACAGATAATCATACTGGCTTTCATTTATTGCATCTATCCTGTTCTTATTTAACAATTTTTGTTCTCTCAAATTTTCAATCAATTACTATTCCATAAGAACATGTTTTCTATTTTAAAAAATATTAAACTCAGGCTTACACAGGCTGAGAGTGGGCAAACAATTAGTTTAAAAAAAATAACAAAACTTCATTTTTGACTTGCAGAGGAAATGAATTTTTGAAGCAGATCATTTTATGCAAGTCAGCAGCAGGCTTTACCTGACCTCATTTGTTCTAGTTGAGGACCAAGTTTCTCCTGTGTGAGCAGGAGGGAAGAAGGTTCACAGAGAACACTGGCTTCCAGGTTTCAAATTAGGGTTGTGTCAGAGAGACATTCAGCCAGGCATGACTTCTGCTCCAAATGTGTTCTGGTTCAAGAGAGACTGGACTTTCTGAATCTCAGGAGGCAGAGGCTGAATGACTCTATAACTACCAAATGAAGGACATTTTTCAAAATGCTCTTGTTCTGTTTAAAGTTGTTTTTGTGCCCCCCTCATCTACTCTGACACTGTGTGCTTGTGGCAGCTAATGAGGGACTCAAACTGAAATAAATGTCCATACTGTGGCCTGACTCATACAGACAGAATCGAGTAAATCAGGATTTATGGCTGACATGCAGTCCTTACCTGATCTCATTATACATCAATACTGCAAATGTCTCCATTAGCTGGATAACCATCATAAAAATAATTATGTGGACATTATACGAGTGATTTAAAGATGGAGGCCAAGTTTTAATTTGGAAATTTCTTGACTGTGTAGGTTTAAAGGTGACTTGCAGCTGACTTGATAGAGAACCTAGTTAGCTAGAGATGTAATGCACAATGTCATCTTGTGTTCAGGGTCAGTTTGAAAGTTTTGGGATATGACTGCTGTGATTCTGATGGTTCTCAGTCAAGCCCAATGAGCTACTTGAATTTTTAGCCTAATCTTCACAACAATGTAAGGTTTAATCCACAGCAATGAAGATGCACATAATCACCAAGAGATATGTTTTTCTGGGTCAATAAAAATCACAAGATGCAGGTTGCTAGAGATTAAGTGCAAAGTGAAACTTTCTCATAAGTGATTTTACGGGCCAAACCGGAAAAGGTTAGATGAATCTAGTGTGTGAGCACCATCAGGAAGAAAATATTCCACTAAGATAAAACTGCCTGGTTTTTTTATTGTACACTGTTATAGTCACAACAGTGTACAATATCTTCACCAGAAGAGATGGACAATTCATTTCTACATGGTGAAATATCCCAGTGTTCTTGTAATATTATAATTAATATATGAATACACGTAATATTTTAAAGTCTTGAGAAAATGCCTTGTGTTCAAGACTAATAAAGCTTAATCTCTTTAGTTTGTGAGAAATAAGGGCAAGGTGACTTGATTATGATGCATAACAGTTACTGATGTTAGTATGATGTTGGGATGTTAGGAAGATGATCACAGAAGCAAGAAATTTTATCTATGGGGTGGCTTAGTTTAACAGTAGACCACGAGGGAGGGGATTTCTGTCTCAGGTGGGCCTATGTGCTGGCAGCTGGGCTATGCTGTTTTGTAGGAGGGAAACCATCAGGTTTTAAATGTATTTATTCTGAAAACTTGGAACTGGAAGTGAGAATTTATGATTTAGTTGAACAACCTACAGAACAAGAGAACAGCTGCACCAGTGAACTACAGATGTCTTCAACTCACAAAATCAGGTACAATTTAAATGCTGTATGAGGGAACTTGGTGAAATTTGTAAGCTGTGTAAAAAGAAGAAGTTAGATGAGCTATTCTGAAGACTCTTTGTCCCAAACTATGCAGTATTGGTATTTCGAACAAAAGTCCTTGAGTGGTAGAGAAGAAATCAGAAAAGTAAGGGTTGTGGTGAAGGAATTTGGAAACACACTGACAATGTTTTCTTATTTCAAGATAATAAGAACTAAAATTTAGAGCAAACATTGAAAAAAAAAGCCACATAATCCCTACAGATAGGCTTTTTTGAAATGGTAATTATATATATTGTCTTTGATGAAAGGTGTAATATACAGATTTTTAAAATATAGATAACTACTTTCCAGTTGGAAGCTCAAGAACATAATGACATTCCAGGACATTGAAAACACTTAGATCATTATTTTTTCAAAGCTGTCTTACATGTTCATTAAGCTTTTTTCCAGCTGGAACAATCCTTACATAGGACATAAACCAACAAATTTAAATGTTCACATTGAAGATAAAATGAGATTATTACTTTCACACTTTAATTTGCAGTCCTGCTTTCAGCAAAATCCTTTCTGTAATGCTAGGAAACAAAAATCTGTGTATTCTGTTCCTTCTCCGTTCCTTTGTGATAGTCATAAAATTACAAATCTAACCAACCCATCCGAGAAAAAATCAGTTCAAATTTCTATAGAACTTTTGCATCCTTTCTTGTCACTCTCCTGCTTTCACAAACTATTTTTAATTTCTATGGGATTCACATAATTTCCTATAATTTTATGCAAAACTTAGTAGAATGTGCAGGTGCACACACTGCTGGCAATATACAAATAAGTAGGAATAATTAAACTATCTGTTATTAAACTATCCCTACTATGTGATGTTAACATATTGAGCCTTTTTAAGGCTAATTCAAAAATTTCAATGGGAAATGATCAGAGTTTAAAATGATAATTGCTAAGGTTTTATTATACTATTGATTTAATGTAATAAAATATAGAGGCAAGATATACCTGGAAATGTGGAAAACCAATGCAGCTTTTCTCTTTTAAAGAACTACTTGTGAAATTCAGAGACTGTAATAGAGATTGCTAATATTTAGTTATTTAAATTAGTTACTTTGGGAAAAAAAACCAAAACACTTCAATGGAAGTCAAGGTTTAAGATATGTATCTGGCATGGATTTGTGTTCTAATTTTTCATGTTATTTCACAATACATAAATAGCAGTAGAGCAAAAAGATGCATCATCATATATCAGATTTTCAGATGGAATTCACACTACGCCCAAAGACCAAAATGTATTGAAAAATTGCAAGAACAGTAGCTGTGAAAATATGACAAGTCATCATATTCTGAAGTGATGTGACTTCATTTTGCTCTACTACTGTTGATGTACCATTGAGATTCTGGAAGACAGGTAAAGCTACATGACAAAAATAGTATTATGTATTTTGTGTTCACTGTATTTTATTTTTTCCCAAAGATTTTTATCGCGGAAAGAAACAAAGACCCACAATTTTCAAGGGACATTTCATTTAACTCAGTATGATAGCATTCATTTTCTCCACTCTTTCAGACTGCCCCTGTGCTCTGAAGAAGGATATGTGGGTCCATCAAGCTTAAAAAACAACAAATCAAGAAACAAACAAACAAAAAAACCCCAAAAAAACAAAAAAAAAAAAAAAAAAAAAGAGAGTCATCCAGATTCTGTCTGGAAATTAATTATCTTCTAACCAATAATTAAATGGAAAGGCCATAAAATCTAAATGTCATCCTAACTCTGTAAAAACCCCTTTTTATCTAACTTGAGTGTATTGGGCTTGTGATTACATGACATTACCTAACTACAGTAAAAAACTACAATCTTCCGGATCAATCCAGCAGTAGCCTATTTCTACTACTGCTCTTTCTAGGAATGTGTTTTGCTGCAATATTAAGGAAGGGAGATCTCCTAGTACTCTTCAAGTTGCTCTTCTGGGAAGAAATGTGATGATTTCTGTGTCTCCTTGCCCTGATTACAAACTATACTAGTTTCTTTCACAGCAGCTCTTGTGGGACGCACAGACCACCCGAATGAGGGAAGCAGTAGGACCTGTGCACCTGTGGTAGCCTTGTGTGCTTTAGGAGCAGACACTAAAGCTCTGGATGAGGGATTGGAGAGGAGTAAAGACTTAGCCCACCCTCCCCAGTAAACCACAACTAACCGATCCCACAGCGATTTTCAGTGGTAAGCATTCACAGCAAATGGCTTGTAATCAGTATGTGCGGTGAAACAAACAGAAGAATCATGGCAAAAATATTGAGTGAGACAGAATAGCAAAATTCCTTGAAGAAATTAGTACTTCAACGCCCAATAGAATAAGAAAAGTGAATTATCCTATTTACATTGTTCTCTCAGATCCTGTCTGCTGGTGTGAACCACCTCAGCAACACTGTAAGACAAAACCATGGTTCTAATGCTGGTTTCCAAGTACTTCATTGTTGACAGTCCCAGAAATAGTTTGGATAATTAGAATAGATAAAGCAGATCAAAGTTCTTGAAATCACATTTATATTAAGAATAGTTCTATGCAGTGACATTTACAGATCTTGCTGAGATCTTCATCAAAGGAATGTGATATGCTAACCATAAACCATGATAATCTCCATGAAATTAATATTTTGTTTACCCATTTGGAATGCAATACTTCAGTGTTAGTTAAAGTTCCATGTCTTTTCCTCAGTTTGTATAGAAATTTATATGGAAATATTCTAACAGTCATTTAATAGAAATTAATATGCCAGGTAATTAAAATGAAGCCACTGTCTGTTTCTTGGTTATATTTGAATCAAATTAACAATCAAAAAAAAAAAAAGGTACTATTTATATATAAACAAAAGAACTAGACTAGTTAAAGCCAAGTTATTTAGGAATTCAGTAAAGCTTTCATTTTCCCCCACATCTGACAAATTATTTATCTCATAATACATATTACGAAAGACTCAATAATGAAAATGAAGCTTCAGTTTATAGAAGGTGATCTGGTTTGTGGGACATTGACTTACAACACATCTAATTAGCTTTTTGTTTTCCAAACACAAATAATTCAATTCATTGTATTTTAACTACCAATTTTAAGATTCTTGGGAAATTATAATGTGGTTAATAAAGACTGGTTTTATACACACCAACATTGTCACTCATTCTGGACTTTCTGACATCAGAAAACACAACAGGCAGCTTTTAAATAAACCAAATAAATTTTGGACAAATTCATGTCACACAGTTGCCAGTTAAGTGAGCATTTCCGTAATTAAATACAGTACAATTCCAAAAATAACAGACGGTGTCTGTTGACAGGGATTTTTAAAATTTATTAAGAGAATCACACATTTTTCTAGTTTAAACAATAGTGTGGTGATGTCTAAAACAACATCAGGAACACCTGTAAGGAGGCCACATCTTTTACATATTAGTATGGAACTTTGAAAGGATTGATGTAAAATAAACCTGAAGCAGATGTTATTCCACTCAGCACATGTATGGGTGATCTGTGTTTGTGAGCATAATGCTGCTTTATACAAGAGATTTGGCTTGTGTGACCTCAAACCACAACATCTGACGGGAAAGTCAGGGACATTGGGATCATGTTCTCCTGAGAAAACAGAACAATGCTAGGGGAAGCAGAAAAGAATCACTGAAGAGATCTTTGAAATAGATGATTTCCAAGAATGCCACAAGTTCACCATGCATTTGGACATGCAGCATGTAAGTGTTCCTGAGCTCAGATTCTGCTTTAGAAAACCTTTCTGATAGTAAAGACAACACCAAAAAAAAAAAAAAAATTATTTAAACACTAAAATTATCTAAACAGATTTAACTTGGTAATCCTAGAAGACATGTAGTATACGTGAGAGAAATGGAACCAGAGACATGAGCCATGGGATCTCTCCGATGGCATTCTCTGAAACCTCTCAGACCTACTGTTTACACAACAGAGGTTCTCTTGCTGCCTGGGTCCCAAGGAGGGCTGATACTCTCTGGCAGGGACGTGCATGTCAAGAAAAATAGCCCTGGTTTTATCCTTATCAAAACATTTCTCACTGAATATGGCTCCCAAGACACTGATGTTACTGTACTAAATCTAAAAAATGCTAGCATTATCTGCAAGCTAAACATGCAACTAAGCTGTTTAAAATACTTGGATAAAAAGCATGAAGCTATCAAATGTTTGGCAGATGTGCAACCAGTCACAAAACACGTAATAGCCTATTTCACCAGCATGGAGTTGTTTAGTTCCAGCATCAGTTCTGCTGACAGCAGGATAGGGCTCGGAGCCTGACGTGAAACAACCTTCATCATTTCCCCACAATCAGCTGTGGTTCTCAGCTGCAAGTTTACAACCACTATAGTCGTCAGCAACAGTCGGTTCCAGGCCCTGCAAACCAGCAGCAGCAAAGACAGTTAATTCAATACAAAGGAGAACTATACAGCTGAAAACCATGTAAAGATCAATACTTTTGCCTTATACTTTCTAATAGACAGTATTGCAAAATGAAGGGTAATTTTTACAAGCTAGTTGAGCAAATGCCAAATCCAAGATGTAAATTGAGAGAAAGACAGCTACTGAATTAGTTTGGTCAGAACATCTTTCCAGATAGAACAGCTGAAATATGAAATAAACAATCAATGTAAAAGCCAGGAGAGCTTTCATATCTCTTTCTTTAAAGGCATTTGAATGAAAGAAATATTTCAGAGTAAAGCTATTGAAGTAAGCTGGTTAACTCTTGTTTCAGTTAACACTTCTTTGTTCTGCCTTTCAGAAAAATGTCAGCTTAACACAGTTCTAAAGTCATTCATCTGTGAGCTTTCCAAGATGAGGAATAAATATAAGTATGTGGCGGTGACATTAAGTATTTGAAAAAATTTAAACATCAGTGTCTGTATATTTTCTGAGAAAAATATGCCGTAATAAAGGCCTCAAGGGAAAGAAAGTAGCAAATGTAAAGAGAACTTTCATGTGATGTATTGACAAAAAGGGGAAAAGTATTTTTAAATATTTAAAACTGAGAAGCCATCTCTCACAGGTCCTGGAAGGCAAGAGGATAAGGAAATAGTATTAAGTAGATTTTATAGTCTTCTCAATGGCTACAAACCCAATCCTTTTGTCCTTTGGCTGGAGAAGGGATTTGACAGTCTTCTGTAAGAGTCAACAATGTCAAAATAGGGCACTTGCAAAACCCAGTGATAGACTTGGAAAATAAAGGGATTGGATATCCTCTTATGCGCAAAGTGTTCCCTAGTCTTAACCCCAGGGACGAAGTTTTTAAGACAAACGTTTTGAGACGAAGTCTGAGGGAAGACTGACGTGACTGACTGTAGGTTCTTAGTAATATTAAATTTGGAGCATTGCTGTGTGAATTGCTAACACCTCAAAGACTATTGAGAGTTGTCCATTCACCACACAGACCATTCAAAACTGCCCAACTATAAACAATCTCCTTTGCAGTTTAAATATTTGACAAAAATAAATCTAGAGCACAGTGGCATGGGATATGAAATGTCAAGATAAAAAAATCAGTTGACTGCTGCTTATGGTAATCAGTGCCCATGGCCTGAAGCATATGTTAATTCATCTGTCTATAAATGCATTAATAACAACTGAGAAAGGCCAAGAGCTTGAAAGTTCAAGTCAACACCGAATCCTTCCTTATTTTGGAAATAGAAGCAAGCTATGGTGGTTTGAGTAAAGAGGATGCACCAGTACTTCAATTAACAACAAAAACCTGGTCTTTGATAGCTATTTGAAGATAGCAATTTGAAAATGAATATATTTTATTCTTGCGAATAATTCTATTTTTAGCATTGATTATGCAACACAATGGCCCTTTTTATGGTCACTCAAAGTGTTTTTTTAACGAATGGTTGGTGGGCACAAGGGATTTTGTTATAATTTTGTAAACAAGTCAACTGTATGATTTTTTAGAAAACAGGCAAATTGCTCATTAATGCTTCCTCACAGTGGACGTATTATTGCTTTCCGCTTTCATCTAGTTACATGTTTACCCTGGTGCACAGTTGCCGAGACTGAGTCTCATGATATTTATTCCTTAAAGATTTCAGTTGTAAAACCTGAAGAAATCTTTTTTTTCCCTTTACAAATAAGTGTCAATCAGTGTTAAAGTGCTCACAAAAATGATCTACATATCAACAAAGCAATTTTGTGAATAAACACTGTTACAAATAATGCCTCCCTTTCATGTTCCATAAATGATGACATCAGAGAACATCCTGTCCCTAAGCTCATGGGGGCCATTCATGATCCCTTCTCAGCTTCTGGGCTGAATGAAGGCCTTGAGACCTCAAAGGACAAACCTCCACATCACTGGAAAAGACCAAAATGGTCAATAATGGGTGGACAAATATTGTGCATAGGAAGCTCATTGTTTCCAATGTTATGGACATCTGAATACTTTAGAGCACATGACCATTCTTTTCTTGCTAAGGATGTGTGGAATCCAAGTGGATTTTGACTGATTTTAACCATGAGGAGATCTGTTGCAGTGCCATGTGGCAGTGGCCACTGCAGCAGAGCATTCAGAGGACTGGTGAACAGGCCTCCAGAACACAGAGGTCTGAGTCTCACCCCATGGTTACTGCGAGCTCCCACGTGCCCAGTAGCTCTTAGTTTACCTGTTTAAGTTTGTTGGTTCAGGACTTCTCCACCCAGTTTTATGTATAAGTTCATGTTTATGTATTTCCCCTAGTTGCTTACATATTAGTTCTGGAAAGTTCTCCCCTCTTTGACGTCCCATTGGCCTACTCATATAATTCCCTCCCTTAAGTCGTCCCTATTGGATATTCCCCTGTTATCTCCTCCTCCTCAGTCAATCCCCATTGGTTGTTTCCCTTTGTTCCACCCCCATATAAAATGCTCTGTTCTCTCTCACTCC
The DNA here is from genome assembly GCF_020740725.1 of Corvus hawaiiensis. NCBI lineage: Eukaryota > Metazoa > Chordata > Aves > Passeriformes > Corvidae > Corvus > Corvus hawaiiensis. The sequence goes on from NC_063214.1 coordinate 39,177,285, forward strand.
CTTGCCTTTGACCCTGGATCCTCCACTGGCAATAGAGCGGCTGGAACTCATAGGAAAGACCCCTCTCTCATCCTTTGCCTCTGCCGATGCTTTTACACCACCTTTGTTTGGGGCTCGCTCCTTGTGAAGGAGCCAGCTTTTCCTGCAGGCTGCAGCTGACCCCTGCCTGCTGCATTTGACACCAAGGACGTCTGCAGCTGGACACTGTGCTGCCTTGGTCAACCCCAACAGTGTCAGAGATCTTTTCGGGATTGTTGGGAGGGAGGTGTTGCAGATGATGAAAGAAGTATTAGACCATTGGATATAATTTACAAATCTAACTCGTTTGTAAAAAGTTCACTATAAAATGATCATAAGAAACTTAGGTGTTACAAATGTTACCAACAACTTGAAGCTGATGGCGAGGACCTTGTTCCTGATTAAAAAATGCTGCCTTGTAGCCAGTAATACAATAGTCCTTAAACTGGATAGAGAAAAGGCAAGAAATGGTAAATTTCTGCTTGATACTGGTTAGAGTACAGATCTTACCCTTTCTTTTATGACTAACTATATAACTTCTATTGTACAGTCCTTAGAAGAAATACAGAAGTTAGAAGAAGAAAAGAAAATATCTTAAATGCTCTTCTGAAGAATCTTGCTGTTCTTAGGACTTTGCACCTTCCTGGATGCTCAGCAGTCCACCTTTGATAAGACAGGAGGAGAGTGCCATGCATTTTGCAGCCCCACTGGAGATAAAACACCAAGGAGCCACTTGCTCAATTCCTCTTCTCTTCCCCCATAACATATACAGAGCATGATGTTCTGTGGTGTGGAATGACTCTGTGGCCAGTTTGGGTCCTTGATTTTGGATAAACACAACTTAGCAAAACACCCAGAACATCAGTGTGGTATCAACACCATTCTCGTTCCCAATCCAAAACACATCACTGTAACAGCTGCTGAGAAAATTAACTCTGCCCTGGCTGAAACCAAGACAGCATCCCATTTTCTGGGGGCTGCAAACCCCTTTTGGAAAATATGTTTCTTCTCTGAACCTTGTTCAAAGAAGTATCACTATCTAGAATGGGATCACTGAAATCATCACTGAAACTAACTGACTGTTAGAAGCAGGCAAGCCAATGTCCAACACAGTCTCATGAGCACACATTTCTAGACCTCCCCAGAAACACATTTTGCTTCCAAGGAAATTTTATGGTCTGCATCAGTTGTTTGGTTTTTTTTTTTTTTTTAAGTTATGGTGTTATTATCTTACTGCAAAGTTCTCTTAAAAATATTTTAAATTATTTCTACTTATGCACAAATTTAGCTTTGAAAGGAATAACTGAGCCATATTTGGCAACTCATTTTCACAGGGGCTTTCTATTTACATTTAACCTTTAAGACCTGTGGTCCAGATTTCCCTGTAACAAAGTCACACAGAAGCATCTGAACAAATAATGGATGACCTCCACTTCAAAGAGCAGAGGAGGATGTGACAGCTTTTGAAGGAAATTGCATTGTGTGAACTGAGAATATAATGAAATGTGTTTCTTCAAGACTTTTTGTAATAATGAGAATACATGCTGGTTTCCATCACCTACCTGTTTACTTACATTACATTAAATATCAAGTTCTGCCAATGAAGATTGAGCAACTGAACAATCATTTTTAAATCCATTGTTCAAAGAGATATCTTCCTTTTCACACATGCCCGTAATAATCAACAGAAAAGTGAACAAAATGCAAATGGATGTAAAGAAAGAGATTGTGTTATGAATTACATGTATTATTGCACTGACAGCAACAAATCCTCCCTTTCCTTGCCTTTCTCTTTCCTTTTTCCCTTTCCCTTTTTCCCTTTCCCTTTTTCCCTTTTCTTGCCAATGCTTTCTTTTTCTCCCTTTCTTTCTTTCCCTCCTCTCTCTTTCCTCTTTCCTTTCATTTCATTGAATGTACTTCAGGTCTGAGAAGCATCAATGGACATAATTTGAGAGAGGGTTATAACTATTTGAAAGCCACGTCACATTCTCTGCTTTGCTCAGTTTGAAAAATGAATGTTTTCTCCATCCGTACTTCAGATCAACTGAGACAGAATTCTTTAATACAGGATTCCAGTGAGAGCATTCATCCTCGCTTGTGTCAGCCAAAAAAAAAAGATTTTTACTTATTATTCACTCCGTCTGACCCTGGTGTAACAGGTTCCTTAGAGATGTGCGGGCAGCTTTTCATTTAATCAGAAAATCCATGGGCATGGTAATTGTCAAACCCCGCTGGTCTTTCCAGGACTACTTGAAAGCTCTAAATAAACTTACACTTCTTTTTTTTTCCTTAGATGTGAATAAATGTTTTGTGTAGCAGGCAGTGTATTATTTCTTCTGCATCTCATGGTACACCTTTGAGGCCTAGGTATGGGTTAACAACTTGGCAATGTAGGAAGCACAGGTGGTAATGTGAGGGACACAGGCCTGTGGCTGTCTAGACTTCATCTACAGTTGAAATAGGCTGATACCAATCTGACTGGCAAGAATACAGTGGCACAGAATCACAGATACACTGAGGCTGGGAGACACCTCTCGAGATCATCTGATCTAACACTGCTGCTCAAGAAGGCTCACCAAAACCAGTTGGCCAGGACCAGGTCTAGATGTCTTTTGAACATCTCTAAGGATGGAGACTCCATACATTCAATTTCACACTGCTCATTAAAAAAAAATTCTAAAAGATATGAAGTCTCCCTCAATTCCTCACAATTATTGATTGCATTGAACTAGTGCAGAAAGGTAGAAATTTTCTGATTTTTTTTCCCAGTCCTTTTTGCTATTCTTCAGTGAATAGTAAGCTGTGAATGTTATTAGTATGTGTACACACTAATAACTTTTCCCTTTGTCCTGATGTGGACTGCTTGCTATCCCATGACAGCTTTAACAGGACAAAAGAGGGCGAAAAAGCTCTGTTTAAAAGTAAACTTAATCAGATTTTTGCTGGGGTTTTTTATTGCTTTCTTCCAGAAAGGGTAAAGGTTGTGCAGACACTGCAAATCATAGTTGATAATCTGATCAGTCTTTATTCTAATGCTTCATTTTTAATGTCCATATGAACAGTGATTTGAAATCATTACTAATTCAAGGTATCTCCTTTGGGACACAGTTTGGGTCAGGTTCACCGGTGAAAAAAGTTATAACACAAGAATATAAACTGAACTTTAGTTGTTTTCTGACAATCAATACCTAGAAAAGAAACATTGAAAAAAAACCTCAACAAAACAGACTAAGAACAAAATATAAATTGTCAGACACTTTAAACCCCACTGAGTTAGGGCTGGATTCTTCAGCAGATCAATTAAGCTCTACGGTACAGCATTCACTATCAACATCCAGACATTTGTAAGGATTTAGTGGAATGGTTTCGAGCTACTCTGAACTAATCAAAATGTTTTACAAATACAGCTGGCTTGTGAACACCTTCCTAAATCTTTGCATCCCCTATTTGCATGTGTTTTGATAGGTTCTATTTTTAATCTGCATTTCTAAACCCAGCTGAATAAATCATTGTTCTCTTTTGTTGTTCTTTTTGCAAATGGTAATGATAATTTATCAGTCTCCAATCAGTTATTACTTAAGAAATGCAAGTCTCTCTTCCAAGATGCCACTATCTATATAACTTGTGAGAGATGAGAACTAGAATTCTTGAACACCTAAGAATCCTCTTTCTCTTACCCTTTCTCCCTTGTTGATGGTGCACAGTGTTAAAAATCAATATTGTGATTAGCCAAGGAACAATTTATTGTATTCTATTCAGTGGTTAAGCATGTGTCTCTTTTTATTTTTCTGCCCTTGTCCTTTGAAGCATTTATTTCATTGTAAAATGCCACATTAAAAAAGAGGTTTCAACAAAAAAAATCAGAAAAAAAATGCAAACGCAAAGCCCCACAGAAAACCAGGACACTAAAAGAAAAAAAAAACACAGCAAAAAAAGATCCCAAGACACTATGAGAGAAAAACAAAACAAAAACCTCACAAAGAAACAACAAAACCAAACCAAACAAGTATTCAACAGTTTTGAAGTGGATTAGGTAATAAAAATAATTTTGTGCACCAAATTCAGGATTTTTTCTTGCCTAGCAGTGCTTACAAATTGATTCATCTCTTTGCAGGTAGATTGTCACACCCATCAGTTTTATGGAAGCAACAGGACTATTTTCCCCACTTTCCCCTCTGATTTTGCTTGACACTAGAGATTTCTCCTCGTTGTCTTCTGGAAAGTTCTAGGGTTTTTTTTAAGTTATTCAGATTTCGTATATGTAGGCTAGCACCTCCCCATTTCTGGTAGCTGCCAAAAGCTCCCTAAAAGGTGACTCTCTCCTTGCTCAGAGTGCTGCATTGGTGTCAGTAGCTTGATTGAGCCAGTACTTTGGGCAGCTCAGTACCTTCACTAGCTCCTCCAGAGAGGACCCAACAGCCTCCTAAATCGTTTCCCATGTCCTGTGGTGGCCCATTTTCCTGGAACATTTCCTGTTCTTTACTGCACATAGCTTGTCCATGTTGTTGTTGAAGGACTGCACCAGATGCGACCTTTCAACTTAATGCCGGTCCGAGAAGAGATAGATTTTCTTCTGTGGAAAGGTGCAACTGGAAGTTGATCTTATGATTCGCCACATTTGAGAGAAATCTCTGAAATCTTGTATATGTTTGGCTGCCTGCCTCTCTATATCCTTAACAAAGAACTTTATATACTCTCCCATTCCCAACAATAATGTACTTAGTAAGGAACTTCTGGGATAGCCAATAAATCACACTTATCCTGACGGTTTATTCCAGAATAAGGGGAAACAAAAAAGACAAAACTTTCTTTCAGGGAGAGGGAGTGGCTAGAGAAAAATAAAGCGTACTGTGGTCAGGATATACCTGTGGTGCTTTCCCTTCCACTGGCAACTACAGTCCCTAACACTGCTACTAAAAATGCTACTTGATCACTACTATTATTGTTGCTGTTACTGTTAATATTATTATTATCATCATCATCAACATGACAGAAACTATTTAAAGCTTTGAATAATTTGAGGATTTCTCTAATTTGGAGAGAACAAAATTATTCTTCAAATTCTCCAAATTCACGAACAGTTTTGTCCTCTATTTGTCCCTTTTTTCTTGTTTTACTCATGAGGAAACATGGGATTCTTTCAAAACAATTACTGTATCACAGTAAAGAGCTACTAGAATATCTCTCTCCTTATGCCTATCACATGTTCCATGTGGTTTCTAGTAGCATATTTTAAACCTGTATTTTTTTCTTCCAAGAATTAAAATATCTGTTATTAAAGAAGTATTCCTGGAGAGTAAATGAGTACTCCAGTCAGGTTCTTACCTCTGAATCATGAGGATGGGGTGTAAACAAGTAAAATCTGCTGTGGTCCAGTGTCATTGTTTAAGCCCAGCTGAAACCAGGTCATCCAAGCATGCAAAGAACTTCAATGCAGTAATTTTAATGTCATTAAATAATTTTTTCCTACACTTTTTATGGGCAGAATCAAGAACAGACTTCAATAGCATCTCTTGCTATTGAGTTTCCTGCAGCAACATATGTGTCTACAGAACTCAAGACTGTAGGAGTGAGTATAAATAAATCTACCACACCTTTTTCATAAGAGTGAAAATGTGTGGTGAAATTTTATTATTTATTCACTGCTTTATGATAACAGACATCGCTCATTTACACAGTTTTCCTGACAAATTTCAGCTCCATAAGTTCTTTTTATTTTTAGATTTTAATTTTAAAATAATGTCCATTAATCTAATGAAATATAAAATCCTCTAAGAAGCACACAAAAGTTTCATGTGAATTATGACAGGGCTCCTATAACATTGCAACATTTGAATTTCACTCAAATAAGATTTCCTTTAGCTGTATTCTGGGTTACTGAGCAAATAAGCAAAATCACAACATTTCCACTGCAGTTTCTGTGCACACACTAAAATTCAGTTTCTCTCTCTGTTGGGTGGCTTCAGAAACCCAATGGCTGCACACTGATAACTTGTCAGTACTATTCAGTCTCCCTGATCACAAAAATTTTGGTAGTAGAATAACTGAGTTTTTACCAATGTCAGAGAAGGAAACAGAGAAGGAAATATCCTGGTGACTCTAAATCTCTCATGCCACATCTGCAACAGGCAATATGCAGAAGGGAGGGAGAAGTGAGCACCTCCTCCAGTACTCCATGAGCGTGAGCCTCTCAGGCACAGAGCACTCAGAGGTCTCTGAGGCCTGGGGAAATTACAACTGTTCTCTGATATCACTGTCAGCACAACATAAACCACTGCATATGATCCTCACAGATCCCCAAGGGTCTGCCTGACCTGTGTGCGTAGTCTGAGTTCAACAGCACAGAGCAGTGGAGACCACTGCACACAAAGAGGCCTAGTGGTTAAATGACTCCACATACGTGCCACCAATAGCAAGGGGCATATTTTAACATTTTGGGAGAGCAAAGAATACAATCTTACAGTCTAAAAAAGAGAAACTGAGGCTGAAATCTCAAAACCTCAAGTGAATGCACTAGAGACGAAGTTTGTTTCTACAAAGGTGGAGGAGAGTGAATTTGTGGAGGATATTACACTCCCACATCATCAAACCAGCATCACACAGGGCTTAAAGGTTTCAGGTGTAGCTACCTGCTATGCTTATCAAAGTATGCCATCCTATATGAATCACAGCAGAAATGAGCATACATGATTGAGGAGGGCACAAATCAATAAATCCCAAAAATCCCCACATATCTGAAAATTGCAGTCAGCTGCTAGTGATGTTGAGTGGGATATGATTAATGTCTTAAAATATTCAGCCTTGTGGAGAAAAATCAGACCTACTCTGCAAATCATCTGATAGGCAATTATGTTTAAATAATTCAGTGCTATTATTTAAAGGTGAAATCAGCTTTTTCTTACATCTGAGTTTCTAAGTTGTCGGCATGTTTCTATTAGTAGGTAATGCAGTCCAGAAGTCCTTGTTCATTGAATGGATCTTGTTAAAGCAGAACATGTTATTTTTATATGTCCTTTTTCTTTACATGATCATTTTAATAGTTACTTTAGGTTCCAGTACTGTTCAGTTTCCACATGTCCACTGACAACTGAGACAAAGACATAAGGGATTTACAGTTTAACATTGATTTTGTGGGGGATCAATAGCTTCAGTATGGAATACATTATGTGTTCTTCATCATAACCTTCTGCTCTACATACTGAGGAACGTTTGAAGGAAGAGTCTTAGAATCCAAGATGAAAAAAGCAAAAGAAATAGTCCAGCCTTTTGGCTCCTGCTTTCACTTCTAGAATGCAGTAAACCTGTTTATCACAATACATTCTGAAAGGAATTTGAGGTACAGGTTTGCATACAGGTTATACACAGTGTGTTCCACATGTCACAGCACATTTGAGCTGGGAAGCTTCGAGGTCTGTTGGCAATCAGCATTCTCCTCGCTTCTCTATTTAGGTCAGACAGCAGGATGTTAATAATACAGATCATAGTCTGCATGGTAAATTTTCTTCTTTAATCCTAAAATATTTATCAAGGTCTCAGATCTTTAGATCCAGTAACGGTTACTTCATTTGGAAGAAAGACATTTTCTAGCTGAAACAGTGTTCTCTGATCATATTTCCATCTCTTTTCTTTTTAGCAGAAAAGACATAAAATAATGAGGTTTTTATTTTTCTAAAAGCTAACTTCAAAAAAATAAAAAAGGCCTGTACTTAAACACTCAGCTGAATCAGCTGAGTCAGTATATAATAAAGCAATTATGTAATTAAATCCCATTCCATCTAAACAATTAATTACTTCACCCTTCTCTTCATCTATAATGGAACTGAGAAGTTCACTTTCCTGAATCAAGGTCACAGAGATAGTCATCAATATCCATTTTATGTCACCATGGCACAAACTTATTTAAACCTTCAATAAACAGAGAGATCAGACTTTACTCTTGGTTAGCCTTCAAGAGCTCCAGAAGAGTGGTAAATTGTCCTTTCATGGTCTCTGAAACAAAATTATGAGTATTCTTTTTTTATCTCCCTTACAACAGTTTCTAATATTCATTGTTTTTAATTAACCAGAATATATCTAGAAGTTGTATTAAGAAAAGTTCATACATTTACTAAAAGCACACAAGTAAATTGTCCTTTCATGGTCTCTGAAACAAAATTATGAGTATTCTTTTTTTATCTCCCTTACAACAGTTTCTAATATTCATTGTTTTTAATTAACCAGAGTATATCTAGAAGTTGTATTAAGAAAAGTTCATACATTTACTAAAAGCACACTTTTTAAAATTGTTATCATTACTCTCCTTCCTTTTTGAGGATCATGAACCATGATTATGAACTCAAATTATTTTAATTAAAACATCATTAGATTCTAAAATTAACATATCAAATGAGATGTGGCATTTGGTGTAAGAAGTAAACACAGAGTTTCAAAAGCAGCTCTATACACACCCCACATTTCCTGACACCATAAATACAGAGAGGGAAATGTCACCAAAGGAATCAGCAGTATGTAAGTACAGCAGAAGGCAGACACACTGGAGGGTAGATCAGAGGAGATACATCAGCAGAATGCAGAGAGCACAGGCACTTGATTAAGGCAAAAAAATTAACATTGTGCAGAGTCATAAGAGCCACCTTCATGGCGTAACTCAGCTTTTCAAAGAGAAGCTCTGCACATGCATATTTCCACACTGTGATTTACTGCTGCCACTGCACAAACTGCTTTGTTTTATGAGTTATTAAGCTGTTTGCCTCATGTGCTACAAAGCTGTCAAGGTCTTCTCCCTCTACACTGTACCTGTGATCTTGTGGAGGTAGAAGTTGGTGTATATCTAGAACTGTCTCAACCCAAAGGTCTTCAGACCTTTGAAACCAGTAAAAGAGCAGCAGGAGGTAAAACTCAGCGTTGTTCCATCAGTAATAACAGTCCTTGTTTCATAGAAATGGAGAATAATTGAGGCTGGAAGAGATGACTGTAGGTCGCATGGATGAATGCCCCTCCCAGACATAGATTGACAGGGCCTTGTTTGGTCAACCTTGAAACACCATCAGGGATGAAATCTCCACAACATTTCTGTGCAGCCTGTTCTGTTGTTTGATCATCATCACTGTGAAATCAGAAATTTTTTTTTCCTGCTTTTTTGTTCTTTGTTCTGCATGTGGCTTCATGTCTGGAAACATCTGTGGAAAATATGCTTTGTAATTCTTTGAATTCTTAATTTACACTCATTTCTAGAACTGAAACTCCTGCATCTAAGCAATATTTTGTCTTTCTCAGCACCTTTTAGTTGAACTCCTCTATACCCATATATGAAATAGGGTGGACTCAGACACAGGCCTGTTGCTGAGTACAGCATTTAACTGTAACCACATTCCCTCCTTGGCTTTGCTTAGGTTAGATAGCAACATGCTAAGCAGATACAATTCACAAGACAGCATGGGCCAGGAAATGTCTCACCATAGTCAGGTTCTGAGAGAGGAACATGGACTTTTTGTGATAAATCTGACATGATGTTGTCTCTATCTGTTAAGTACTTCTATATATAGTACAGGATTTACTTTTATAAGTATACATAGTCTGAGATTCAAAGAATACTGCATCAGGCTTTTATAGACAACAACTTAATTCATTGCACGGAAGCGCTCATGTTCCTCAAAGATCACAAAGAAAATGCTGAAAGTTGCAACAGATTCCATATGTATGGAATGACAGGGCAGACATGAGTTACACAGACAGGGATGGCAAAAGTATTTAAAAGCTATTTAAAAGACTAGGAAGGTATCTGGATCTGATCTTTCACAAAGCAGGGCATAGGGTTTTAGAATCAGATTGAGAACTTACTTTTCTACTGAAAAGCATAATTAAGATCTCAGTCCAAAAGTGTCAAGAAGTCCAAAGCTTAAAAAAAAAACCAAACAAAAACCCCAACAAATCCTGCAATATCTGACTACTTCAGTTACACTTCAAAGGAAATCTCCTTAGGACTGTGATATTCATTCAGTAAACGATGTGAGAAGCTCCTGCAAAACTGTGACTGATTTCCATAGCAATAGAATCTGTTGGCAGTGAGCAAATTTAGGAGTTTTTATCTCTAGAAAATCTTGAATGCCTTGAACATGCATTTACTTCTTTTTATCTTAGGTTTTGAATCTTCCAGATAAACTTTATTTCTGCAAACATAGAGATTAAAAAGGGGCTAGTTAGTGTGTGCATCCTTCAAAGAAAAGACATACTCATTTGTAATATATGGTGTAAATTTTGATCTTAAAAATTAACCTAATCTGAAATAATGAATCATATTCACTATTTCTTAATACATTAAAACATAAGAAGACAAAATTGCACAAACAATATATGGATGCTAAATTTTATCTAGCGGCCTTTGTCTTCCTATACTAAGAGAGGGAATCTTTCTATTTTTTAGTCAAATGCTTCTTTACAGGGGAAAACAAGGTGATTGCCACCCATTAATTTTTCCTCTTCAATTCATGTTTGGAAGGTGTTTTTCCATTTTAAACATATTTTTATTTACTTCCCAGGAAAGCTGATGGCTCAGTAATAAATTCTGTGCCTGTTTCTAAGACACTGCAGTAACACTTCTAAATAGGTGTAAATAGACTTGGTGGCGTAAATAATGTTTTTTCACACTACCACTCTTCTGTTGCCAGCTGATACTAATCACACTTCTAATAAACTATGTCTTGACAGAATGTCTTGCATAAACCCATTCCTTCCTACAGCCTTGAGGCTAATATCAACAGTATGTTTTCTTTCAATTTAATTCCAACAGCACATTAGCATGTGTACCCCTGCTTACCACTGTCACAGACCTGGAGATAAAAATTTACAAATAAAAACCTGTCTGGACCACAGTGCTAGCAACTCTTAACAATTTAGTGCAAATCACAACTAATTTTTTTTTTAAGTCCCATGTCCTGAATTCATGTGATTTATAGGGAGAAACAAATGTCTTTTGGAGCATAAAAGTCAATACAGATGAAAATTAGAAAGCACAGCCAAAGGGTACATGAAAGAATAATAAACCAACAAACAAATAAATGAATATTGATTAAATCAGTGTCAAATCATTTGGAGGAACCTTGCAGGTTTAGAATTGCCTGGCTGAAAGTTTTGGGTTGTCTGCGGGGGAGGAAAAGGGCACACAAACTATTAGCATATAGCTCCTTTGTGCAGAGGTCCCTAAACCTATTACAATGCCAAGCCATGCAGCAGGGTTGCACCTAGGGCTGGTAAGGGCACTCATTTGTTTTAACTATCATGGATACTAGTAGGCTTTGTGCTTATCCATGATTGATAGAAGGCAGTAAAATGTCATTCAGAGATCAAGAAAATTAGATGTGACAATTTTTCAGCTGTCAGAACATGAACTTTTGAAGACCGATGGAGCAGTACAATGAGTAGACAAGAACTGAAGGATGTCCAATGATAAAATAACCTAATTTGCACAATGATGAAAAATCTAAGGAAAGAAGCTTTACTCTAAACTATCTTCTGTTTTCAGGGTGATTATGCAAAATATTCAGAAGATTAAAAATAAGATTTTAAGGTATCCATAATTATTTGTCTTACTAGTTCCAAACCATTTGTGGACTATTGGCTCTGAGAAGCACAGGGAGTAGTGGAACTGTGGCGGTCCAACATTTTCCTTCTTTTGACACATCTACCTATGTGCTGTGTTGTCCTAAAGAAGAAGTAAATTGTTTTATGTTTGAAGAACAATGCTTCTTCTTTCCTTTCAGAATAGCAGCATTTTGAGGTCTTCAGATTCAAATGATGCATTTTTTTCCTAAAGTACAAAATTATTATTAATATTTAAACAAGTCAACTGTCAAGGTTTTTGTATCCTAAATCAAAGTACTGTTCCAATGCCTGTTGCCATAGAAATCAAATGTCTCAAATCCTCTGTAAAATGCTCTTTACTTCCAATATAGACAGTGGACTCTTCATTCTATTTAGCATTCATTTGAATCTTTTAAAGAAGCATTATACCAGTCCCTGAATATGTAGATGGCAGTATTACTGAAGATTGTTCTTCTTTCCTCAGCAGGCTTTCAATTCAAGAAGAAAAATGTTGGCAGCTTGGAAATGGGATGCTATGCCTCTGTAGTGCAAGAAAATTTAAAAAGCTGTTTATTTATCTAAATGAATCCTGCTGGATTTCAGTTAGGTCCTTTCAAGCCACAGATACTCAACAGAGTTTTTACTTGTGGTTTTTGTTAAATAAAGATTTATTAAGTATAAACATAAAGTAAATTAAATAGAAATATGTCTTCAAGATAAGGGGGAAAAGGAATTAGACTGTGTGAAGATCTTCGTGGTATTTCCAGAATGAAAGTCAGAGAAGATAGTGAGAGACACACTTTGTTTTTATTTCAACCTTTAACTGGAGCTGTCTTTTCTGACACAGCCTCTAGGGGACCTCTTTGCCCATCCGTTTCTCCTTATTTATAAAATCCCAGTGTTCAGACACTCCTAGCCTCTAACTTCAGCAAAAACATTTATTACTTTTTCAGCCATCATTGGCTTGCACCCACAAAATTTCCTTTCTGAATCTTGTGGACAAAGAAAATGTAGAGTACTAGAAGCTGTTTCTCCTGAACAAAAGCAGATTCATAATGCTGAAAGGAATACAACGTTCAGAGGAAAAACTGAGAGTTATGTTTTATCAATTTGTTTCCCTCAAAGCTTTTTTTTCTTCTCAGCCATATCAACAGTGTTAGGATCAGTCACCTCCATGGTTATTTGTTTAAAAATGTGCTCTATATTCCTGCTGTTGTTTTACTATTTTTGCATGATCTTGACAAGTTCTTTTTATCTATTTGTATGAATGCAAGCGGGGTGATAACAGACTAACAGACTGAGGTGTATGTAAGATTTATTAAGAAAACACACAAACATTTCTGTATTCTCCCTAGCATATTGTTGCCTTCCTTGTTATAGTCTGGCCTGTAAATAGACACAGGATTGCCTGTCACAAGTAAGGCACATTCTCATCCTTTCTCTGATCATGTAGTTAGGCTAATTTCCTGGATGGAAAAGGATGCAGTTGCCTGAGTGCAGATTCACAGTGTTATTTTGGAAGCTGTAAAAATGTATCCTCATACATATAAATTTGCCAGTGTCAGTTAAAGGCCACAGTTTTTTCCTTGGCCTAACAGTGTAGGATCTTCCTTGTCTTGAGCCAATTCTAGCTCATCTTAGCTGACATAGCAGTAGCATAGCAGTCAGATGACAATTGCCTGAATTTGTTTCAGTTTTAGTTTGGCTTTGAACCACTCAATGCATAAGGAATTGGCTGGTTTGTCCCAGTCCAAGAGTTGTGGTCAACAGTTCAGTGTCTAAGTGGCAAGTAGCACTCCACAGGGGTCAGTATCTGGACTGGCACTGTTTGACATCTTTGTTAGTGACATGGACAGTGGGATTGAGGGCACCCTTAGCAGGTTTGCTGATGGCATTGCTGCTGGAGGGGAAGAGATGGCATCCAGAAGGAACTTGATAGGCTTGAGAGCTTGGTCCATGTAAACTTCATGAAGTGTAACAAGGCCAAGTGTAAGGTAGATGTAGGTTAGATATTAGGAAGGAATTTTTCATCATGAGAGGGGTGAGACACTGGAATTTCCAGGGAAGTTTTTGGATGTCCCATCCCTGGAAGTGTTCAAGGCCAGGCTGGTGTGGCTCTGAGCAGCCTGGTCTAGTGAAAGGTGTCACTGCCCATGACAGGGGGTTAGAACAAGATGATCTCCAAGGACCTTCCAACTCAAATAATTTTATGATTCTATGATTTGTAAAATTACGTGGTATAGCCTCTAGTGTCAATTAATAGATAGTAGAAACTGGTACATTTCCTGTCAGAAGGAACTATTTGTGATCAAAAATATGAAGACAGTGGGCAATTACTAGTCCTTGAGTGATCACAGCCTTGTAGGCCAGGTGATAACAAGGAGAACAAAAAAATAAGTGAGATATGGAACTGCAATTCAGTGAGAAAAGAGCTGTTAGGCAAATTGTGTTTAAAAAAATGTAAAACAACTTGAAGCAGAAACAGCGTGGAAAAAAGAGGGAAGAAATCAGCCATTGCCATCTTACTCCTCCTTGTGAGAAGTGGAGGCTGTGATCCCCTACAGTAGGACACCCCCTAAACACACAAGCACATGCACACGCACATTCTCACTTCCCTGTGAAGATCAGATAATAATTTAGCGCGAATTTTGAGCTTAGGGCTCTGCTTATCAGATATTTCTCTTCTTGGCCAGAACACAATATTAAGCTGAGGATAGTATCCAGCTTGGTCATTAGTGCATTAAAGTGAAGTGTCTTCCCTGTAGTCTTGCAGTACATCTATGTGTCTCATTGATGTGTATCGTATATACTAGGGTGCCTCAGTAGCAACCAAAACTCTGTTTATGCGGTTTTATTCCACACTCAGTATCTGGGGGTTTTAATCCTCTCTTCCAAACCACTCTTTCAGTCATAGAGGAAAATCACCATGGATGTGCCTTCCAGTCACACAAGCTGTGTCTGCACAGGACTGCTGCCAGCTACATCTGGCAACCACCCTAACTCCAGTGAAAAGGAAATGTACACAAAATCTCACTACAAAATGTTGTGTCTTAGTTCTCCTCCTGTTTTACTGTGGACCCAGAAGGAAATGATGAGCAGGACAAAAATGAAGGACAGCAGGTGAACTTACAAGCAGGAAGTCAGGCAGGTGAAAGTTAGCTAATTGATGGATACTTCTAGGTATGCGAATTATCAAGTAGAAAGAAATTCTGGGCAGTAAGCAGTGAAATGTAATGGTTATCATAGCAGATTCAGATTAGCAGTTTCAGTGATTCAAAAGCAGGAATCAAAGAAAATAATTTATTTCTTTCACCTATGTAGCAATACTGTAATACAAAGGAGTTTAATTGATGCTTACTGAAAGAGACATTAGGTTTTGAACTCAAAATATCTCCGTCCTTCTTTTGCTCCCTGTCGCTCCTCAGGTTTCCTGCTTTTCATATGACATGGCTCACGTACAGTGCTTGGGGCTTTCATTGCATTACCAGCATCAAAAGTAGGCTTGCCATTAATTTCAACAAAACCAGGAAGACTTCAAAGCATATCACAGGACTTATTAGCTGTGAATAATTCATTTGTGTTGTCCTCCAAAAAATGCTCTTGGCCCAGCAATTGTGCAGTTCATTCTCCTCATATGATCAGGGGTGTGGCAAATGGGAATGCACAGATGTGCTAAGAGAAGCATGATTTCTATGGTAGTTTATACTTGTACACTAGCAAACCCTCAGTGCATAAAGCAGAATTTGCTACAGTGATTTATTTCTCTTTTTTGTAAGCACATCTTTCTCAGAGAGACAGCATGGAACTGCACTTCTCAGCTGTCACTTAGTAAAGTTGCCACCGAGTTCACCAGGACTTTTGCTGAAGAATTTGTCTATATTGCCAGCATAGGAGAGTGCTATTCCTTCCAGTAATAGAAGCTTTTATGGAAAAACACTATGACAGCTTCTCCTTCCTGTTCCACATGAAGATTTCTGCATAAATTTAATCAGTACACCGTGGACCACCCACAGGTTGTCACACAAAGCACTTTCAATGTAAGAGACAAGCTCACTGTACAGCTTCTCAGTTATGGACCAAAACCCCCCTCATCTAAATTCAGTTCATTCTTTAGTCAAACACTTCTTGCAATTAGTGCCTAGCAGTTTAGTTTGTGAAGTCTGTTTTCCCTTGAAGTTTGCTTGGAGAAATAACACACTGATATAAATATAGTATTCTGATTCTCAACCCATTTTGGCCTTTCTTTCAAGTGGATGGACAGACAGTAACCATTTAATTTATAATTCAATTATGCATATTTACAGATCTAAATATCTAAGCGGTGTATCTTCAAATTTCAGGAGGGTGTGCACTGAATATCCATTCTGAAATATTTTTGAACATTTGGATATATAGTCATCAAGATATACTGGATAAGACCAAGCACCCACCCATCCATACTCTGTAGCTTTGCACCTTCAGGAGCCAAAAAAAAGTGTTTAGAAAGAACATACTTAAAAAATGGCAAAGATATCCTGAAGATAAGGATTCTCCCTCAGCTTTTAGCTGAAAACAAAACATTGTTTTACCTTTAAACAAATTCACTGATGTACAATCATCAATTTTCAGGACAGGTAAACTGTGGTCCAGGAAACTTATTTTTCTGTGTAATAACCAGTGAATTCCTCAACTTGTCTACTTGAATAGTGTGTAGCTGAGAAAATCAGCAATTTTCTTCACCTCTCAAAACAGAGAGCTCTAACGGGCATTTTTAAAGTGGCACACATTTGCTATGAGACATAATCACTGAGTTTTAGATTAAAGATAGAAAATAATTATGATTCCTGTGCAAATTACTATTTAGAGCATATTCTATATGCATTCCTGAGACTGAAGAAAGTCGTAGAGATGCTTCTGGCAGCTAGGTTTTGGCAGTGAAGATGATAAAGAAAAAGTTGATACGATCCTAAGGGATGACTTGTGGTTGACCAGGGTAGTCTCGTCACTGTTGCGGTAGAGTTGAATCTCTGGAGTATTACTACCAGTGTATGAAGCTGAGAGTGCAGGTAAAGAGTTTGTGAAGTTGTCATTATGGCCATTGATGGCTGTGGTTGTGTAGAATAATGTTGAGACAGAAGGGATCTTTGCATAAGAAAATAATTGGGCTATGGAGAGTGAGGAATGGGCAAGGATGGTGGAATAATACAGCCTGAGAGCAGTGAGTATCAGGTGAGATGGCTGGGGTGATACCACCAGGCTGTGGAGGATGGGCAGGATGTTAAATGGGGACTGAGCTGTTGGAATAGTGCTTGACTGGGATTGGTGTGGATACAATATTGCTGCTAGCAAGAATTTCTCTTGCTTCTTTCCAGTCCCGTGAGATATTTTTCTGTCTCTCACGGAAGATATTAGCAGAGTTCTATAAACCATGAATGCCTGCGACCTTTTGGAGCTTTGTTTATGGTACAGTAGAAAACTATTTTGACAATGGATGTTTTAGGATTTTAGCCAGTCACCTCCAAGGGGTGGCTGATCCTTTGACCAATTAGACTATGAAGAAAAAAGTCTATAAAAGAGTTTGTAAAATAATTAAATAAATCAATCTTGCTGCACAATTCCTGCCTTTTGGATCTCTCCTCCTCCCTACCACTGCAGGACACCGTGATAGATTGGTTGTGATGGAAATGAGGGGATGGAAATGGTACAAAGGCTAGAGGAGATATGAGATATAAAATTACTATATGATACCAGAGATGGGAATGCTAGAACTACCCTGGAGATATGAATTTGTATGGGAGGAAACTGAGGAGATTGGGTCTCACTCAGCAGACAAGGAACAGCAGCAGGGAGAAGACAGGCCCAGAGACACTAGCCAGCCTAAGGAGACACAGGGTACACACGTGAAACTGAATCTCAGAAATGTTGCCTCCAGAAGAGATAGACACTGCATCTACACCCTCATTCTCTTCCTGTGGTGAGACAGTGAGCTCTGGAACCTCATAGAATAATGAAAACACCCTTAGTTGAAGTCTCCCTTAGCTTTGTGATATCATTCCCTGACCAATGTAAAGCTTTATCCAATGCTTTCTGTTTCGCATCTCTACATTAAAAGCAGTACCATTTCTATCTGCCCTACAGGCATGCAGTCAGGCTTGATTTCTGAACTGCTTGGAGACTGTCAGATGAAATAGCTGCATAAACGCCTATCAGTTAGAAGAGTAGATACATGTAGGCTGGGGGGCATTTTTTAAGTGTGCTAAGAATAGTGTGAGATCTACAGTGAAGTATGTGAGGTTTAAATAGGCATGCACGGGGTATTTTTTTCTTACCCTGATACTGTCTAGTGCTGCAGCTCCCTAAACCCAGTGGGATTTGTACAACTTTGTCTTGTCAGTAGTCATTACAAAATATTGGTGATATGCAAGTTTCAGGGAAGGGTTCGCAATTGTATAGGCATTGAAATGTATCCTAGGGATAACAGCTTGTCAGTGGAATAGATTTCCAAGGGAGGTAGTAGAAGCCTTATTCCTTGAGAAACTGAAGAACAGGTGAGAAAAATCAATGATGAGAAACCAACAACAGAGCCAAGAAAAATGTAGTGGACTAGACTTAAGCACGTGGATTTTTGTGCTCCTGTTTTGTGATATACTACCTATTTTTCAGCATTTGTTTATTGAAAGCATTAAAGTAACAAAGAATTGATACTTTCTAACAATCAGTCTGAGGATACTGAGTACCTCCACTCATGAGTAAAATATAAGTGGCTCAGCTGTCTGTAATATGAGTTTATATAGGCCATGAGAAGGGTAGATTCTTAACAAATTATGAAGTTTTAATATAATCATTATTTATGATAAGTTTTCTGAATCATACCCGAGAAGCAAGCATCACTTTCTGTGTAGGAAACAGAGACATGACAGTGGAGTTAGGAGGAAATCTGAAAACCCGAAATGCACGTGCCGCTAGCAGATGATTTGGAATGATCAGGGCACAATCAGATTCTCAGATGAATATATTATCATATTTTTCTCCTTTACCAAGATAATTTTCTTACTTTTAAAGACTATATGGAAATTATAGTCTGTGTGACTATTTTCACAATTTATCTTAATTAACTGCGTGAGTCTTCTTCTACATTCCAGATATTTTAATATTATGTAACCAGTTAGCACTGTCTTTATTCCCTTAATTCATCAATGGAAATTTCCTTGCATATGAATATAATTCCCAGCTTGATCTTATTTGATGATGGAACTAATAAGATCTGGAAACCAAAAAGGTTTTGTAAACGTAGGCGTTTTTAAGAATTCTGATTGAAACATCTAGGCTCTATAGATTATGCAAGGGAAAAATTTGTGCTGGGGTGGAATAACTACCAGGAAGAGGTGACTTCAGAAGTTCAAAATTATGTACCAAGGTGAAACCATGATGTTAAAAGTTATGTCCATTTAGTTATCATGTGCCTGGCGACATCCAGTGCCTCTCAGTGTTATTTCCAAACTTTAAATTGGAAATAAGATGTATGCTTGTAATAATGAAGGTACTTAGCAACTTAAACAAGTATCCAATGGAAGCATTAAATCCATTATAACTTGAAGCCTTTCATTAAGTTTTTTCTCATATTGGCCACAAATCAGAATAATAGCAGTTTGTTTCATTCTGGAAGAAATTAACTCCTGAGGCAAATTAGTGCTAGTCAAGGTGCTATGCTATACAGGTGGGACAGAACATTAAATTTTCTTTCTAAATATCTGACTCTAAGAAAAATGCTGCCAGACTTTTTAGCTCAGAGCTGATGTTTCAACACCAAAGTAAAGCAAACACCAATGTCCATCAACTTTCGAAATCCTGAACTTTTTTACACCAAACAGAAACCTGGATTACAATGAGTTGCCCATACCAAACATTTTAACATTAAAGACTTTTGACATCAAAGCCTTTTCTGACTGGATACAAATAAGTTGCCTCTTTTTTTCTTGCAGCTAATTTTTTTCCTTAGGAAACTCAGTATTTGCATTTTACATAGCTGGTTTTTTTTCCCTGGTGCTGCAATTGTGATTAAATATTACTACGAATGTAAGGACAGGGTGAAAATTATGGACTAAGTATATTGCGTACCATACAAAGCTTCAAAGAAGAAAGACTAAACAATGTGTAAAATCCTGGTAACAATGAGCATTTATATCCTTTTCTGAAAGTACATCTCTCTTGTGGTTGAAAAAAATCAGACTGACACAACGTCCTTACAGAGACAGGCATCCAAGCCCAACCGGAGAATCAAAATTGCTGCACAATTCCTGCTGTAGGAGAGAGAAAGCTGATGGATGAGGCTGGAAGTGGCAAGTCTGAGAAGAGATAGTATTTAAAGTTCATTTCCTGCAAACTTTTAGTGTGGTCTCCACTGCACATATATATCTCAATTCTGTCATTTCATATGTTGCAAGTCTAATTGCTACACACCGGAGAATGTCTTCCAGATTAGGGGGGAAAAATTGATTCTTGTTGTAAATTAGAAACTGATGAGCAAATTGCCAATGCAACTGCAGGAAAGACAGGCAGACTTGCATGAAATGTGGTTGTAAAATTCTAAATTTAGCATCTTTGATGAAAATTACACATGTAAAACTCATGGAACCAAAAGTAAGTATAAACTGAAAAATGTAAACAGACAAACCAGTAACACTGAATTTCTCATTTTGTTATAATTCAATTAAAAAAAAAAAGTTTATAATCTTGGACAAATATTGGTAACAGACTGTTATCTAGGTAAGTTTCACAGTCTGAGATTCTGCAAAGTGTCATCGAAGTTGCATGTTAGTACCTATGCCACATATTCTGCTTGAATTTGTCTAGCTGAAAAAAAGTTATAAAGAAAACAAAAGACTTGCAAATCCTTGTGGAACTGAAAGGAGGAAACGGAGTTGTTTTGAATTGAATTGAAATGGAGTATTTCCTTTGTGGGTCAAGAATAAAAGCAGAAAGGGAACAACACTTGAGACGCAAAAATACACAAAATACAGATAGAGATTGGGAGTTTATAAAGGGTCAGCACCTGTAGAGAACCTCAACTTGTTCTGTAAAGGGGCTCAAAAGTAAAGCAATCAGTAAGTCAGAAAACACCAGGGATCAGCTATTACAAGGAGGTGAGAAAATGATGAGAGTAAAGTGAGAAAACCAGTGCCAGTGCCACAGACTCCCAGGGCTGGAAGGTAACCCAGGCTCATGTTGAAGTAGGAAATAGCTGTGCCCTGGATCATTCTTTCTCACTGGGCAAACTGTCACATAACAGCCTTTGCCCCTGTGTTTTACCTGCTAAAGCAGGGTCACTGCAATCTGGCTGCTTATCCCAACTACTCAACTGGCCTGGATTCCCTGTAAAAATGGTCATTTTACCAGGCCAGGGAGTTTGCTAATGGCTTAACAGGATGGGTAATCAGGAAGCATGTATTTCAATTCCAGCTGAGGACTGACTGGCTAGGTGGCAGCTCTGCAGGGAAAGAACTAAGGGTCCAGGGGAAGGATTTAAACATCAAGTGTGTTCTTGCAGTGATGGAAACTAGTCACGTCCTGGGATCATGAAGAAAAGCACACCAATCCAAACAAGTGTGTTTCCCTTTCTGCTTGTCACATGTGAGGCTTCATTTTGGAGCCAAGAGAGGCAATTAAGATTAATAGGCAAGGAAAGTTGAACTTGTAACTCAGAATGAATGCCAGACTTGAACAAATCTCTTCAATGAGGAGAAAAAGGTAACTTTTCTACTGCTTCTCACCTTTTCTCTCTCTCGAAGTCAACCATACTATTTACATACACATAAACAGTGACCTGACATTCTATAAATAGGATATAACTACAACCATGATTATTACCTATGGGCTTCTTTAAGGTCAGTGGGGGGAAAATAGATGCTTCTGATGCAAGATTCATGGATGTCATTGAGATATCAACCTTAGGATTAAATAAATCTCATTCTGAAGGCAACTATATTTCTATTTTGGCAGTAGAGATCCAGCTGAGACTCACTCAGAGGAAGACATTAATGCTACAAACATATACCTTGCTGGTGAATTGTCCTGTTTTATCAGTTTCAGTCTGAGGAGGGCTTCAGGGCATAGGACTCGAAAGTGAGTATTCTCTAATGAAGCTTACAAGGAAAAAACCTAAGCTCCTATGGCTGCTGGTCAATACTTTCAAATTTTTGTACCAGGGAATCCAAGAAAATGTTTTTGATGCTTATGAGTAAAGAATGTACTTGCTTTTCCCACTCTTTCCTCCCAGCTTGTTCCCAGTCCTACTCATCTCTCTCTGCCATCCCAGAATCACTCATGACTTGTGATAAGCTTGGCTCAGTAAATTCCTAAACCCAATTAAAATAATGGTAATTGTTCATTAAGAGCAATGTTCATACACATTCAATTTTTTTTTCCCAATAGCTTTCCGTTTTTACTTTGGAAACTTTAATATCACAGATTAAGTTCAGGAGAAAATTGGCTTTCCAGCACTGAAATTGCTTTCTTGACCCTATCATGTTATGATCTAACCTTTTATTTTTGCCTTCATAAAATAGAGCATGCAAAGGCAAGATAGTGTAGGGCAACTTTAGGAAGAAGCAACATAAAATAATTGACATGTAAGGAGGACAGAAACAGGTTATAAGCACCATACTTGAATGCAAGACTTCAGCTACTTATTTCATATTTTTTAACTGGCTTTAACAAACTCTCCTTACATTAATGAGGGTTTGCACAACAGGGACTTAATTAAACAGGGACTTAATTTAAAAAAATGGAAAGGACTAAAGATAAGACCTGTGGCCAAAAGATGGGATTCCCTTCATTGATTGAATCTCCACTGGAAAAACTACCAAAAGAAAACTTTGAAAAATTTTTTCCATTCACTTTGACATGCCAAATGTTCAGCAAATATTCTGCCTAATGAGGATGAACTACACAGAAGTATTTGATTAATGTCAATTAGCTGTATATTTGGAGAGGACAGAAAAAGGATGTTGTTATTAGGGTAATAAAGAATAGCTGAGGGGACTGTATCTTACTTGCACTTTCCTTCTGGTCCAGCACATGAGTTTTTATCCAATATAAAGTGGTACCAGTCAAGCAGGTACTCGCCCTTAGACCTGGTCTCTGTCTGGTTTTGTGATCCAAACATTCTTTTTGTGACATAAAAAAGTGATCAGAAGCATGAAACACCTCTCCTATGAGGAAAGGGTGAGTTGGGATTGCTTAGCATGGGAAAGAGAAGGCTCTGGACAGACTATATTGTGTCCTACTTCAATACTTGGAGGGGGTTTATAAGATAAATGGACACAGACTTTTTAATAGTACCTGAAATGGTACGTCAAGGGGTAATAGTTTTGAACTAAAGGAGGGTAGATTTAGACTTGGTCGAAATTTTTCATTATGAAGATGGTGAAACACTGCGGCAGGTTGCCCAGAGAGGTGGTAGATGCCTCATCCCTGGAAACATTTAAGGACTTCACTGCAAGAGGGTTTTATTAATATAATACTTATCTATTGAAACTGAAAGGAGTTAGAATACACAACAGAACTGAAAACTGACTTTGTAGTCTGCCACATAAATATAATGCATCTTTTGATAAAGCATCACACAGTGAACTCAAACTGATCAGTATAACTGCTGCTAGCCAAATGCTCTTGCATATGCACATCTGTCCTGCTGTGCTGAACATCTGCTGAACCATAGAGAAAAAGGAAAAGGCCAATTCAGAAGGAGAGCAGTCTGGGGATAAGGCCAAAAAATTCACTGATATTTATTCCATACTGCTCTCCCTTGCCTACTACTTGTCAAGCTGGTGTACCAAAGTCATCTGAATAGATATTGCTGGCCAGATCGGCTTGACAGCCTACAAAAGAAGTCCAGGGCTCTCATTTTCTGCTGCTTGAATAACACCTCTGATAAGTACAAAAGCAACTGGATATTTTTTTTCATTCTGTCGCAGATATTTCTCAGCAAATAATGAATGCATCTACATTTAGTTTAGTCTTCACTTCTGAAGTAATTGTCACAATTCTCCCCTTTTATTGTGGTCTGGTTTACTTGGTAGTATGTTCAGGGAGTATGACAGATAGGTCCCTAATGAATGAAACTAACCTGGAAGGTGTGCTCCAGGAAGCACACCTATGGTACACCAGCACAAATGAGCACTGGCGCTTGATGACCAGAGGAGAGCTACAGGGCAGGTAAAAAGAGAAAGAAAGCAAATAAAAAATTAGCATTTATGGTGGTGACTTGCAGTCCTTAGTACCAGCAGTCTTCCTCTACAAATACAGATGTTGTAACCCTACTCCATCAATACCACCACTGGAGCAATACTACCAAGAATTCTGACAAGCAACACCAGCTGAATTGTAGTTCGAGTCACAGTTTGACTCGGTAACAACTGTTTGCCCTGACAAGAAATTGAGCTGCAGCTCATCATGCTTTCAGCATCTTTTCAGCTGCACTGCAGGGAGGTATGGAAGTACCACTGAATAATGCACAAGTTGTCTGCACAAACATCAGAGTTTTGTGTTCAAGAGCTACCTTACAAAGAGAATTTTGGTGCATAACAATAGTCAGTAGAAATTCTCCCTTGCTAACCTCGTTTTTCCAGTGCCATATATGGTATTTTTTTGGCTTATTTCACTTACCAAATTTCTTTTCTGAGAGAAAGGAACAAACTCCTCGAAGAACAGTTTGACTTTGCTTATCAAAAAGGAGCTTACATTTTTAGTGAGTTTTCTCTCTCTTAAAAAAAATTAAATGCCCTACGTGTTACTGAACCTATTCACTTTTTACCCTAACAATGGATGGATGCAAATGACGAGTGGTGATATTACTTGTGAGTCACAGTAAAATTTGTCATCAACTCAGAAAAATTAGTACAGGTGTTTACAAGTTTGTTACATGGAATCATTTTTATAATGTGTACAAGTGTCATGGACCTGTTACTGTGACTGGAGGGATGAAAACCATAGGGAATATTGGCTGGGAGCCTGGGGTTTTGAGTGACATTGCTTTTATAGTCAGGTGACAGAACAGAAAATCCATATTTTAAAAAGGAGATGCAAATGTTTGAATGGAAGATATGGATCCAGACAAAGAAAGTACAAAGAACAGGGTCATTCAGCCTTCTTCCTCCCTAGAAAGCCCACTGTGAGAATTGACATTGCTTCAACAGATACCTGTGCATTTTGTACTACTTGAAGGTTTATTGGTTTGTGTGTTTTGAATAGCTGCTTTAGAAATTTACTTCTACAAGTGGGTTGCTTTTGGTATTTGGAGGGAAAATTCAAGAAGAATCTGAACTGATGGCAGTATTTTTGGTTTCTCTCACTGGATGATGCTAATAAAAAACCACTTGGCACACCTTTGTGAAGTGTAGAATGGAGAACATGCCTACCATTTCATGATTAAAATTTATGAAAAAAGCTGTGCCAGATCAGGTTTTAAAACAGTGTGAACTGAATTGTTAGGATGCTAAAAATCATGTGAATTTGAGAATTAAAGAGTGGCAATTCAATTCACTGGGAAATGTATTTTGATTTTTTTATTCCCCAAGACTCCTAAACAATATAAACTGGGATGAAGTAAACTGTCAGCTTTTGCATGAGATTTCCTTTTTGCATACAGCCTTAATCTACTTATATGAGGACAAATTAAGGCTAGAGAAGTCTGACAGATGATTTAGTTGGTGCATTTGTATGTAAAAAGAAGCACTGTGGTATTAGTTTAACACTAGCTAACACAGCGTTTCCTGAATTGAGAGCTCTGCGCTTGTGGGAAAAGGCAGGGATTACCTTAGGGCAAGTGTTCCAGGAATCTTTACAGTCATTTGCCATAGTCCTGGGTTTTTAAACTTTGCTTAATTTTTCAAAGATAATTTCCAGCTGCTTAAGACTCAAACAGTATTTTCAGAATGTACTCCTGAATCTGCAGAAAGCCTAAGGAATCACTTTTTGATGTATCAAACATTTCTTCCAGGGATTGCTAAATTCATATGCCAGTATTTTAATTAGCATCATAGTAATTATTTTACTGTGTTCAGAATATATGACAAAGAACAGAAAGTATCTCTTGAAGAACATCAACCTTTAAATGTGTGGTGAAAATTATGTCAAAAAGCTATGCAATGAGGTGGCTGCAATAATATGGTGGATTTTTATCTTTTGTTTGGTTTTGCTTTGTTTGCTTTTCTTTTTCTCTGAAATGGATGCTCAGTTTGTAAAAGGCAGATGGAGAGCATGGCTGTAATGTTACTCTCACAGAGGCAAAAATACAAGGAACTTGTGGCTTTAGCAATGAAGGCAGTAGCTGTGAATTGTAGCTGGACATACTCCAGCTGCAGTGTACACATGCATTTCTAAGAATGAGGGTAACTCAAACCACCAAGAGATTCTCAATCTGCTCATTTTTCACTTCAGCCTCTAACACCTTTCTAGAAGCTCCTCCTTAGTTAATAACAAGCTCTGAGGCCTAGTGTCAAGCAAAAAACCTTAACATACTTCAGTAGGCAGGCATCCAGACTAGATGATCTAATGATCTTATTTTCAAACACTCTAAATGTCCAAACCTGTGAAAAAGGATTTGAGAAACAAACCTTGTTTCCCATAACACTGGAACCAGACTACCCTTAGCTTCCTCCTGTTTCCTGGCTGCCTTTTTGCTGTTTGTTTTTCTCTCTCAGCATGTCTGGACTCCAATTAGGTTACTTACCTTTTGCGAGGGAGGCTGAGGTATCCAGTGTGTGGGGATGTTGAGATGGAGCTGCAGTCCTTGCTGTGCTCCACAAAGTAAAAGAAATCAGAGGAAAACCAGATCTTGCCAAGGGTATTCAGGAGATGGCAGTGTTGCTCTCACCATCCTTCCCTGCTGCCGGAGATTTCATCTCAATCGGCCCTGTGTCAGTGGAAGTTTTCCAAGCTTTTCAGATCTCTTTTCTTTCCCCTCTCCAGTCTTTCGGCTTCTGTTTTACTATTTTAAATTCTAATTATGCAACAGAACGGTACCCATTTAAAAGAATGTGTAATATGCATGGATAGCAACCTCAGGGTAAGGGACAAATTAAAGGCTCTCCAAAGCTCCCTGAATTCAGTAGCATTTTCCCTAACAGCTTCAGAATGAAATAAAGCTGTTTTCCTCTATCTGGAAATACCCAGCAGTGCCCAGGACTGCATCAGTGCTCAGCACCAGGCATTTGAGTGACTGCTGAATGTCAGAGCAGTACTCCAGTGAACAAAGTATGAGTATCCATGAGCAGAAGCAGAGTTAACCACTAAACTCTAAAGGATAAAGCAAACAAGGGCTGACTGATACAGCAACCAGTCACTGTGGATGTTATACAGGCAGGTGCCAGCAAGCTGGAGCAGAGCAGAATTATGTTAACATCATTCTGTTGATATTTGGTGTCAATTACTCACAGCAGCAAGTAATGGGAACGTCTTATTGACTCTCTTTGTCTTAGCCTGCAGCACTGTGAATTCATACCTGGCAGTACTGCCTTGTAGGCAAACACTCAGGCAATTTTTCGTCGTGTGCAGTGGAAATCAGGTGCCAGTTCCTCCACTATCCAGCTGGGAGACAGAGGAGTTCCTGGAGTGGGAGCTAAAACTGGGTTGGGACTGGCAAGGACCTGGTTGATATGACCACTAACAAGGGTACCCCAAATAGTCCACATCATATAATATGGGACAGCACGAACAGTTTCTTAAATTGAAAATCTGTCTAAGCCTCAGCTAAACTCTAAGAACTGTTTAAATGTAAACGGGTATGTCATCTCGAAGTGTGAGCTTCATAGGGGTGGTTAATTCATCAATACTTAATTCATATAAGCAGAACCTTAATTTATATGTTGTTTCACTACACCACTTGGCAGCTATCAGCAAGAACAGTTGAGCGATACAGCTGGGACTGGCATCTGTGCTGACAAGAGTCTTGTATTCACATGTCAAGTATTGGCAGAGGGCACCCTTTTTTGTTTTGACCTTATTTAAGGCAGAAGTCTGGTGTGAAATATCACAGTGCAGTCAGAACCAAACCACCATGCTGATTTCAAGGTGCAGAGTCTTTTCAAACAGAATCATGAAGAGCTGCAGTTTCCTGTCCTTGAGAACTGGATGGATGCATACAATCCATTTCAGAAATAAGAATAGCAGTTTTAAGTTATGTGAAATTTTTCAAATGTCTACCTAAACCAAATTTCTGAATTCTCAGAAAAACGAAGTAGTTTTCTTTTTTACATTACATTTTTCTGGACATATCAGCTTTATCTACATGACAGGAGCCAGTAGGTGTGTGCAAAAGTGATAGGAAAACTCTGCCTTGTCAAAGTCTTGGCCAGTGCTGAGCACTTGCTGTACAGAAGAGAGATTTGCATTCTTCGTTCCCAGGGTCTTCACAGGAGGTTGACAGCTCTCAGTTCCTTTTAGCACCAACCTGTGGGTGTTAAATGCATGGTTTTTTCATGAAGTCTTTTAAGAACATCACCTTTGGGGCTCTCTATTTGCCATCATCCAAACTTCATCAAATATCACTCCACTGATTCGGTAAATAGTAGGTGAACACATCAAACCCAGCACAGTCCAGGGGGCAGCTAGAGAAATACCTGTTTCACACAGCACACAGCCAGACCACACCACTACCTAAATCATCACGATTAAAATGGGAGGTAGATTTGTTTTGAGAGAAATTCCTAACTTATTCAGGAATGTTGTATGAGATTTGTAGCGATTTTGGAACAACATCATGAGAGTATTATCAGGACAAAGGGCAAATCCAAAGCCTGATGGGGTCGAGGGAACTTGTCAGTTGTCTTTGGATAGGGTGTCTAGTCTAATCTAATGTGTAGATGTGTCTGCTGGGGCACATCAACAATATTACTCTTCACCTCCTGTAGTGTCGTTGCTTTTGAACTCTGGAATGTGGAAACTTGGGAATTAGATAGAGGTGGCATCTGCCACCTTCACCCTTGTCTGCCTGACAGACTCGTTGGATGTGCAATGCAAAGAGAGGCAGAAAAGACAAAAGAGATTTAGTTTAAAGCTTCGTGCTCATTTCCAGTAACAGCATTAAAAGGAATATGAATTTTCACTCTTTCTCCTCTCTACAAAGAGTCATTTTGTGATGGGCTGAGTGTCCAAGCTCTTTCTAGAGGAATCAGGGGCTGAAAGGGCCTGTTACCCTGACCAGCTAAGTAGTGGAGATAGAGAGCACTGGCATACATCTGGGTTACAAAGCAGCATGTACATGAACCATGGAAGACGTCCAAGACACTGAATTTATTGATGGATGGTTGAGAGCATGAGTCAGTACAACACCATTCAATGATGATTCTGAGAAAATCATCATGCACATAAGTGCAAAAATATTAGTCTGCTTTTCACATCTGTGTCACTACAGTATTTAAGTGGGGAAAGAAGCAACAAGCAGTTCATCTATTTTGCTTCTGCAAAGACAAGTACATTGCAAACTGTTAAACAAAATCAAGAGACGTATGAGTATGATTCCTAATTACAGAAAAGTGAGCTCCAGCAAGGGACTTGTATGGAAAAAGTCATTGAAACCAACATTTTCTACTGGGAAATGGTAAGAATAGCTTGGGGGAGCGCCAAACAATGAAATAATTCAACAATATTTTTTGATTTGAAAACAGAAGAGATATTGTAAGCCACAACTGAAATGTAATATGGCAGGTAGGGTGCTTTTGTACATAACTTAATTTCTATTGCCTTCTACTATTTTCAATAGCAATATTTATAAATAATATTATGGACGAGACAGACAACAAATGAGGAAAATAATTTTTCAAGCCTACAATAGGCAAGATTTTGTTCAAAGAATTCTTATGTATTCTGTCCTACAAGTCTGCAAAATACTTCACTAAATATAATCCAAAAATATCAGACCATTATGACACCACTTCCTGAACAAAGAATATATTCGATCTCAGAACAAATTAAAAAATTCTCACTGTCTAATGTTCTCTTGTTTTCTGAGTTTTCATACTTTCCTGAAGCATTACAAAAGAATAGGGAAAACTTGAAAAACCTTGCATGCCATATTTATTATTTTGGACCCTGGGGTAAAATATTTTTCAAGTCTAAGATAAAGATTGAATATCTGTACAAGAACAAACAGAATTACAAAAAACTGAAGTTATTAAATAAAATATAGATTTATCTGATGAACTGACAGGCGGAAAGGACTTCAGGATAATCCCTGTTCTTTCAGGGCATACTTCAGCACCACTCTCTGCACCTCTCCACCCGTCTTTACATGAAGGCTCTGGCTGGGTACACCTTGGCATCAGGTGATTTCTACCCCTTAGAAGACAGAGGAAGACCAATAAAGGTACAAATTATCCAATGGCAGGATCCCTTCAAAATATAAGCTCTGAGGCACTATCACACATGACAACCTGGGACAAATAGAATTTTATGGACAAGCTGTGAGGCTATTTCTGTTTCTCTAGGCATCTCATTAGAACCAGTATT
Organism: Corvus hawaiiensis; assembly: GCF_020740725.1. Classification (NCBI taxonomy): domain Eukaryota; kingdom Metazoa; phylum Chordata; class Aves; order Passeriformes; family Corvidae; genus Corvus; species Corvus hawaiiensis. The sequence continues at coordinate 39,207,369 of NC_063214.1, forward strand.
TTTTTACTGCTGTGCTAAAGCTGACCAATTTTCAGACTGGGTTATTACCAAGGTGTAATATCTTACTCAATGCTTTTGGAATCATTAGTGAATTAAGATGCTATGTGAGCAGTCAATGAAAATTAGCCTAGACCTTTCTCCCCTCCCAATTCACAAATTCCCTGGATGTTGCCGATGTGAGGTAGTTTTAAAGCCCTCATCTCCACGGAGAGAAAACATGGAGCTAGATGGTACGAATCTGAAAATCATAGAAATGAAAACAGCTTCACAACCTTTCCAGCATGTGACCCAATAACCAATATGCTGCTGGTTTTAAGGCTCTCTCATGCAGACAGTAGATGATTTGGGTAAGAGTAAATGCAAAGTATAATGGTTCTGAACATCTCTGCCACTAGTCAGTTCTATCTAGTGTATGCCATGTCAATAAAATAACATTTTAAAATCACTGACTATGTTTATTCTGGTATTTTAAACAGGTTTTGTCAAGAAGAAAAATATGTGCAGCCAAATATGATTGTTTCAGTCAAGCTTAGTCAGAGACAGACATATGTCAAAGCTTCCAAATGCTGGATTACATAAGGTAACTGGTTTGGGCTTGAACAGACTGTGAGTGTGTGTTTAGGAGATGCTGACAAGAAAAGCGAAGGCAGAAATATATCAAGGACTGTCTTGAGTAATCTCTGGCTCAGAAACCCAGATTTCAAAACCTGAAGTAATTTACACAAAAAAATCACCTGCAGAAAATAAATTATTAAAATAAAGGGGTCAATTACTATTTTCATCAGATAGCTCAAGCCGTAAGTACTGACTGACGGGTAATTGATCCGTGACACCACAGCATGATAAAGTCAGGCTGGTATCACTAAAAGGCAAGCCCCTCCCCGAGAGAGATTAATTTCTTTTTCAATATGTCTTTATGAAGGTGAAATCTATGATATTGGCAAAAACATCTCACCTCCCTGAGGCTGATAGCCAAGTTGAATGGAAGTCAAAACGAAACTTTGAGTACGTTTGTTCAGGAGAAGCCAAATTGAGGCACATTTTACAGATAATGATTTTTTCTAGCTATTAAGAGCAGCATGTGAACTATGAGACGTAGATTTTGGTATCCCTCATACTCATGTAAATCTAAAGCATATTTTTTGCCTTGATTAAAGGAGATCTGTATTTACATCAAGCTATCAGAACGCATCCATCAGTTGGGACGATTATAGCCTGAGATTAAGACAAAAAATCTACAAAAAAAGGCGACAAATGGAAACCTCTATGAAGAGAGAGGTCATGGCACTCTATTCTTCTCACAGAAGAATGTCTCCATGGAGACAGACACATTCAGATTGGAAGCAAGACAACTTTTAACAGCAAGAGTAATTAACCATTGCAAGATAATTAAAGGATGTGTCTGATTAATCATCTCCTGGAGGCCTTACATTTAGACCAGATGTCTTTCCGTTAGATATACACAGGTTTAGTCACAAGTTCATGGGCTTGATAACACTTAAATTAAAGGAAAGAAGGATTTCTTCCACAGCTTGATTTACTGGGTAAAATCTCATGACCTGTGTTATGCAAAATGTCTGAGTGTCTGAGCAGATGGGCTTCTTCTGGCATCTAAGTCTGTGGAGCAATGTGAAAACTCACAACACACAAGCCTGTCTTAGGGTGAGTAGGTAAAGGAACCATATCTTCAGCAATACACAGAAATCAGTTGTTAACGTATTATTTACATTGTTCATTTGGTTCTTCTAATGGATAGGTAGAAATTTGACCTTATGCTTCCTGTCAGACAGGAAATGGGTAACCTAGGAAAGAGGAAACTCTGCCCTTACATTTGTAAAACTGGGCAGTAAGTGCAGATGAGGGAGAGGAAAAACAAATAGAACATCAGTCATTACTTCCTCTCAGTCCCTTTTCCTTATATACATTTTCCTTCTTTTGCATATTTGCATTTGGATATAATAGTCCCATGTAGTTTCTTTGAGCTTTGGAAAAGACCCTAATCATTTCATGTAATAGATATTTATTTATAATAGAGATTTATTTATAAACATGTAAATACATGGGTCCCATGAAAAAGTTCTGTCCCACTTATTACTCATAAAAGTCAATTAGTTTACAGCTACTGGATTATTTAAATCTACTCATCATAGATAAATCCAAATACCTCTTTGCTTTTCTGTGAATGTCAGTTATTGAAGGTAGAATCCACTTAAGATCTTTTGACACAGTGAAATATTTCTTGCTGTCTGGCTGCATTTGTCAGGGGAAAAAAAATCACCAGCACTGAATCATTGCAGCATTAACAAGGACAGCAGAAAACTTCAGTACAGCTCCTGGTACAAGCACTGATAATTGTTTCATATAAGAATATAGACCTTGAGTGGCCACACAGTCACTCCACATAGCTGTAGGGATTAATTACATATAAAAGTGAATGCATACACAGAGATTTCTAAATGGTTTTAAGCAGTCCAGATAAGAAAACTCTTTAGTGCTACTGCAATGTCCATAGAAACTCTATTTGTTTTCCTGAGGTCATGATGGAACAATCCCACTCTGTTCCAGTTTAATTACACTGTCTGTAAACACATAACTTCAGTCAGATTCTCATAACACAAATTTATTTAAAATTAGCAGTTAAAAGTAAAGTGGTTTTTTTGCTTCAAATTTAATTTCCAGTGTTACAGAAGATAATAAAAGGTTAATTTAAAAATAACACTTAGCAACAGATTGGTATTACATACCAACCCACAGCCAATATGCCTACCTCCCATCTTGAAGTTCTTTTCAGCTTTCTAAAACTATTGTTTGATACCTAGGAGAGATACCATAGGCCTACAAATATCAGCACTGTTTATATTCACGTGCTCAGAGCTAAAGGAACATGTTATATTTCTTGACAAGAAATATGGAACGTCGACTTCATTTTCCTCCACCTACCTTCCTCAAGATGCTGAGAGTACATTGTGAGGAGAGCTTTCTGCATCTGCTGCAAAAAGTTCATATCTGACCAAATTAATTCAGACACAGTTCAGTGGGAAGGATACAGGACCCACAACCATCCCAATTTGGCCCAGATCGGTAAGAGATGTCCATGTCCATCCCACATGTTGTCAGTGAGATCAGTACCCAACTTGCTTCTGGCTTCTATTAGTTATGGTTATATCCCATTCATGAAACCAAGGCTGACCCAGCCTTCGTTCAGGATGCAGAAGTCCTGCTTCATCAGTAACGCTTAGGAATATCCTGTGACCACTCTCATCCTGTGTCCCTCCCTCCCACAAAACAAGGCATCACAGTCTGTTTCATAACACTTTTGAGAGACTATTATGATCTCTAAAACACTAGATTAGGAGAAGAGAAGAATAAGATTAAGCTCAATCATAATTCAATATAGTATATACCTCCTTGCTTTTTCCACACACAAAAGTTAAACCAGAGAATAAATGAAGTTAGAAGAAGTGTCTGGAGGTCCTCTAGTCCAACCCCTTGTTCCAAGAAGGAGCAACTTAAATCAGGTTGCTCAGGACCTTTTCCACGCAACCTTTGAATACCTCCAAGGATGAAGGTTTTACAACCCATCCAGAAAACTTGTTCCGAGATCTACCATCCTCTTGTTAAAATCCTCAAATATATCAATAGTTCCCCTTGTTAGCACTTGTGATCCCTGCTGAATAAGGAAACATTCAGCTATGAAGTTGCCACAGCCCAGAAACAGCCTTCAAGAATTCTGCAGTGCATTGTAAAAAATCCAGTCTCTGTCCTAACATTAGAAATACACTGAGATATAACTCAGGTCCCCTTCCTTCCTTCCTTCCTTCCTTCCTTCCTTCCTTACTAACTAACTAACTAACTAACTATTCCTATACTGAGAAAAATTTATTGATCAATTGGTTTTTTCCTCCAAATTGTAATTAGCATACTAGTCAGCCCAAAATCTATTAAATGATTCCTTTCGAATTTTTAGGTTCCTCCTATGTACAAAACTACCTTCCATTCAATCCTGCTTTCTTTTTTATTGCACACTGGAGTATAGAAAGAGAAGGGGACAGGAAAATGAAGAACAAGACACAGAAATCACCTCTCTTTCGGAGGAATTACCTCTTTATTGAATAGTAGGCCATTTTTCTGGCTTCCTTATCTAACTTGAACATGGCATAACTATTGGTTTATTTGAATGATGGTACAGATTTTAACATCAGGCTCTATATCCTCAGTTTCATTTATCAGGGTTTTTATCCAGTTTATAAATATCTGATCTTCTCCCACTTACAGCCATGTAGCTCAGCCCATTTCAATCATCATTAATGCCAGTGTTTTTTTTCTCTGGGAAGTAAAAATAAGGTAATCTGAAAATTCATTGTACTACTGTCTTCATCAAGAATAAATGTACCAATCTTTTTATATACATCTTCTTCTCCTAGCTGTTTCTTTCAAATATTCTGGGTGTACGCTTTCAGATGCACCTCTATGTAGTTGTTTCTTTCAAAATACATATAGACATACGGCTCGAGATCAGGCATGCACTGTAACTCAAAACCAGCTGCAGTCTGGACAAAAAATTTATCCATTATGGGGTTATTCTAGGCCACATTCACCTGAGAGCTGGAAATCCTCCTAATACTCAGCCTGGATTTATTTAGCATTTTTCTTTCAGACATAGTAACCATTCAATGTGCTGTATTTAAAAATATTAATGGTATTATTAAGGCTTCATTTTCATGCACTAAATAAAGACAAATCTTTCAGGCTCCTGTTTCATGACAGCTCTTCAGATTGCACTAATACCTCTTCTCCACAGCTGTCCCCACTTTGATTCTCTTTTCACCAGATGTTAATGACTCCCAGACTTCAACAATCAGATGACAATTTGCAATATTCTTTACATCAGGACAAATTCTATTTTTCTGAAAATACCCCTCCAATATTCCATTTGCCTTTTTCATATCTTTATCATATTGGCTTCTCTTTTCTCCTGCACCCTCTCTTCCTAAGTGCTGAGGTCCTGGGGAACAACAAAAATGAACATAAATCAGTAAGGAAAAAGAAATATTTGTAGCAGGCAAGACAGGAACTTCATCACAGTAGGCTTCACAGTTAGTCAGTAGAGATCATTACACACCTCAGAACTTCTCTGGAAACCACTTAAAAATTTGAACCTCCCCTGGAAGGTTTCAGAATTTCTTACTGATACACAGACAGAACTTAGGATGATTATAGTCCTGGTTGGGCTATTTAGATTAGATACCTAAACACAGAGAAGATTTTACGTGCCTGGTACAATTTCTTTTAGCCTGTCTTCAAAACAGGCTTGTATAATTGCTCTTTTCTTTCCTTTCTATTGCTTAATATTTTTTCCATCATTAGAAAATCCCAGGGAGTAAACTAATCATCCTTACATCATTTACAAAAGCATGACATGAAACTAGCCGTAGTGCTAATCAATGAAGACTTCTGGCCATAACCTTATGCAATTTCATACCTTCTTTTTCCATTTCAGCCACTGTCCTGACCTCGTCAGTTTCACAGTAGTTTCCAGTTACTATGAAACCCAAACCCTGACTCTAATTTGCTCTGTACCCCTATATCAGCACTTAAAAAGCCTTAACAGAGGGTATCTAAACCATATTAAAAAAATAAAATAAAATCAATGATCCCTTGAAAAAAAGGTGACACATATCTGGGATCTTACATTTACTTCCCTATCCTTCTCTTCAAATTTTGCTTGAAAGCAAACCTAACACAGAGACGTGATCTGTGGATAATGAAATCATTTCACTCACACAAAAATGCATTAAAGCCTATCCATTGTCTGTGTTATTCTCCAGTATTACAGTGCCACCCCTGAAACAATGCTTTCTTTAAAAAACACCTGAAAGATGGTCTAAAAGTCTGTCTAGAAAAGACCCTGCTGCCAGATTTATGATTTTTCAAATAACAAGTCTTAATCCTTTGGGAACAAAATTGTCTGACACTGCCTTTAATTTTACTGAAGAGTTGTCGTTCCACTTCAGTTGTGGTCATTTCCACTTCCATATTCTCCTTCCTGCCAATCAATTTGCCTTTGCCTTCATATTCTACAGTCTTCATCTTTATTAAGTCTGCCATTCAGCACACATAATTTTAAATATTTATCTGAAGTAACTGAATTAGGAAGACAGTAATCCAAGATAACTAATGAAGAATTAAATGAAATGGAGGGGTGAATCACCCCTCAGAAGAGACTCTCCATTGTGTGAACAGGGTCTTTGGGACAGTTTAGTTAGCAGCTTGAAAAAAATGAAATAGAGTCACCTTTTCTACCACTTTTTTGCCAAAAAATGGTTGTTTTGGCCTAGGACCAAGATTGAATTACTTTTAATGTTGACTCAATCTGTTCTTGTTCTTTTTCATAACTTTGCAGACAGGAACAGTAAACTTTAGTGATCTGTTTTATTTGCTTTTTGAGACTTAATTCATCTTGACTTTTACAATTTTTACTTCATTATTATTTTGGATATCCATGATACATTAGCTAAATGAAATTCCTTAAGGGTTTTATAGCTTTTCCCTCCATTCCCAGTGGGAAAATCCATTACCAGTAAATCCCATTCCAACAAATATCATTAACTGGCATAAGAAAGTCAGAACCACAGAATAATAATCGCCATTTTTGTTAGTGCCTCTTCTTTGTATTTAACTGTTTGATCCCGTGTAGTCTGATTTATATAATTCATTATCTTTCTTAATTTCTCAAACACCTTTTCCTCTGAAATGAGCCCCCTTTCAATAAAAGATAATGTTTATAGAAAATATATTCATTTAATTAAAAGTGAGTAAGCTCACAGCATTTTTTAATGTCTCATTATTCACTCCAATAAAACAAAGCACATTTAATAATAATACATTTTCAGCTATTAAATATCTCAACATGCTGAAGAGAGATGAAAAGAAATTAAGATCCTTGAAAAACAAAGAGGAGTATGCGAAGATTCAACTGGAATAGAAACCTGTCTTTGTGCTTTTACTCATAACTGCTTTGTTTAATATAAAAGTTAAGAAAGGTATTTATCAGAAAAAAAGGTAACATTTATACTGGTATAGTGATCATCAGAGAACATTCACTCCCAGTGAAACATGATTCTCTACAACATTAAATTGCTATAATAGTCCCTAGAATCATTTTTGCCTGAAATGTCCCAAATAATTTCCAGGTGCAGTTGGAGACAGCATGAATCACAAAGTACTCAAAATATGCAGGTCTGGTATGATCAGATTTAACCAGCTTTTCAAGAAAAAGCAAATTAAGATTATTCTGGTCCAGCAACTGAAAAATCAGAATTCCACGACATTTACTCGTGTAAGGAATGCTGCATTTTTATGTTTACACAGGTGCACAATGGGAGAATGGACAGAATGAGGACAAGTAACGTAAATTAGTCTGCGTGTACTGCTTAGCTCTGGCCTTTGTTGTAGCTGCTTTGCTTTGTATAGGGGTCATTGCAACAGTCCATAACTGAAGCAGGGGATGAGTTAAGAGTTAGGAAGTGCAGTGCCTAAGCATAGCCATTGATTGGTCTTTTTTTATTTTCTGATATGCACATGCTCAGGGAGATTCAATTTCCTGTTCCAAACAACTGCAGGGTAATCTGTTTCAAAAAGTCTACAATCAATCTCAGAAATATGAGAAACATAAGGTGTTGACATCAGAACTGGAATAGTGTCCAAAGTTCCACGTGGTTATAATTTTCAGATACAATTTTGAGCCACCAGCACATTACAACTACCATGTTTTGCATCAACTACACGAATACGCAGAACCAAGATTTCAGTAGCCAGCAGTATTCCCCAACAAAAAGTTTATTCCAAGATGCTGGTTTTACAGAATTTACAATAATATAGCCATTTCAGCTTCAATCAAGACCTAAGAGTCAAGTGGTTTTGCTCAGAGAAAATTATTGCAGGGAGGAAAATGAATAAACTGATTGTCACCCACAATAAGAGTCCTTGAGGAAAAATGTAATTAAGGCAAGCAGGCCATTCCTTCATCAGCAGGAACTGTTCTTGTTCTAACAGATAATATTAAAAATTTGTCAAACATAGATTAAGAAGTCTATTGTTTATTAGAAAAGGATGCTTTTTGATTTGCTGCTCCTTAGTCAGTTGACTTGTTCAGAGTAAAAAGAGCAAAAAGGTTCAGAGCACTTGCTGAACCGGAACGCTGCAGAGTACGTGAAGGATTGAAACTGCCATCACTTTTAGTCCAATTCCTTTGCACTCTCTGGACTACAGAAATAAAAATGTTGATGAAAGAAAAGGACTCAGGCTTGAACAGTAAAGTAAGTCATGATTGCAAGTGCTACTATTTGGGAATGGTAATTCTTTTGCAAAGTACTTGTAATGAGGTATATGAGCACCAGCTAAGGTGACGGTACCTGGATGCTCGATGCTGTTCAAATGCACGAGAGAGGAAAAGCTTTCAGTGCAAATAAGTAGACAACAGAATCACAGTGATATGCAAAGACAGAGTGGTAGGAAAAAAACCAAAACAGTTCTTGGCCTGTAAGAGAAATCCTCATGTTCCTGTTGAACAAATTGGCAATGTGTGTGTTCACTAATGGTGTGGTGAAGAAATACAGGACAGGACACCATACAAGCAGAGCATTGAGTCAAGCCAATGTAACTCAAACTGAAAATTAGTCTGTGCACCCAAGGCATGCTTTTACCACAGCTCTTTTATTCACAGATAGGTCTGGTAACTGCTTGATACTTTTTCAAATGAAGGACTGTGTGTTTTGCTACTACTGACTTTCTATTAGAAACGTTAGGTATCTAGCTAATATATAGTTCATAAGTAATTGGTAAATAATTATTGATTGTAAACTGTGAAAATTTTGTAAACTGTTCATAACTTAAAGTAATATGTGATTAGAAAGAGAGCAGTAAATATCCTTTCTTACTACAAGATCTTTCGCGTAAGAAAGTGTCACTTGGTAACTCTTTGTAGACTTTTCAGTTGCAAAGATTATACTGAGTCAAAAACCTCATTATGGACCTTAGAATAATACATTTTATACATAGCACATTTCAAGCAAAGTCTGTAAGTAGATCGTCTTCCCAATCTGACCAACTCTCTGTGCCTCTGAGATATATAATTACTTGGTACATTGCCCCAAATACTTTTAAAATTATATTTAACCCAAAGCAATCAGTCTAATTATTCAGCAAATTTTGCATGCCTGGCAAAGTGCTGATCTTTGAAGTCAGAGCATCTTCTCACATATTGATGCAGATTAACAAAATAGTTTCACTTCAAATTCACTGTTGCTATTTTTAGAGGACAGCAAAAATAGCCACTGGGTATATTATGTCTCACCTATGGATGTCCAGAATTGTGCCCTGTAGGTGATAAGATTACAGCAAATCCCACCAACAGAAAATGAAAATGCACAAACACCCATTCTTGAAATTTTGAAAAACATTTTCCATTAAAAAAAAAAAAATCCTCTCCTGTCACTATAAAATATTTATCTGTTTTCCACAGAAAAAATAGAAGGAAAATGTTATAAAAATATGTTTTCACACTAATGCAGAGAACAAATACACACAAAAATCTCTCAAATATTACCATAGTTATAGCTATGATTTTTTTACAAATACTCTACAACATTGTGAAGTAATTACTAATTTCTTGCTTTTGCCATGAAGCTAGTAGCACCTCTACCATGATCATATCAAAATGACACATCTTGCCACAGAGAAGCCATCAGCTTATGAGAAGGTTTGAAGAGTCATGATTGATTTGAAGAGTCATTTTATAAAGCAAAATTCGGTCGTTTCTACTTGACACGTTTAGGACAAATCAACTGCTGATAAATGCAAACACCTTTTTGAGTTTCTGCTGTATTCCATAGTTTGCTTTATCTTGAAATTTAACTATGTCTTCAGAAATACTGAGAGCACCTAGCTGCATTTTCACTTCTCACCTGAAGAACAACTTCAGGCCTTGTGTTCCCCACTGAATTTACACATACGACAGTTGAAGGACACAGTGTGGCACCTCCTGTATAGTAACAGGTCATGACCATCAACCATGAAAGACAGCTTAGTACAAAAAAGAACAGAGGTCTGAGAAACAAGACAGGTGCCATGGCTGTTTGCCAGTACAGCATGCCGCACTTCAGGCCTTTGGTTTCCTAGTAATAAAATTATATTAACTTCATGAAGCATTTCAGGGCTGGTAGATGGCATTTTTTGAATAGGAACTAGGGTGTATTAATTACTCGTGTCTAGAAATTGTATCAGTGAAGCAATTCATTTTAAGTACCATTGCTATTTCTGCAATTTGTTTCTCTTAATCTTGTGCTTGTGTTTCTCCTTCACCTAGACCTTTGATATTCTGCTTCCTCTTGCTAAGAGCCCTCTTAGCACTCATATCCAATCTGCACAGAGTTCGCTCCTGCCCTTCCACAGCCCGCTGATAAAATAATCTGTGATGCAATTGCTGCAAGTGGCATTATGTTGTGCTCATGTCTTTGAGCCAATGTCTCAGCAGGACAGACAGGGCAGGGAGAGCACTGCCAAATCTGGGCCACTTTGTTCCAGGTTGTCTGTAGACACAGGATGTCAATGCTCTGCTGTTTTAAGGACTCTGGCTACCTTTGTCCAGTTTTCTTTATGGACATGACTGCAAAATGCTGAAATGCTGCTTCTTGAGAAGACTCTGACAATTTCTTTTTTTGGTACACACACACAGATGCTGCCCCTTCTCCTCCAAACCCTTTAATCCCATGAGTAAAAGCTTACCTTTTATTTCAGTTAGATGTTAAAAACTTAGGTTCTATACAGCTCGATGAAGCCATCTGTATTACAAATGTCAAGTGACTTCCCTGATTTGTGTAGGCAAACATACTGTAAAGTTCTATAGGCCCATACACATATAGCAAACAGATCCTTTAGGATTTGCACCTGTATTTTAGCTGGCAGCATAATTAGGTCCCATATGGTTAATGAAATGTAACGTGTCAGTATTTTGTAGGCTGAGATTTGTCACACGGAGGTGTTGGATGTAACACCCACTGTACCAACTGTTCGAGAGGAGAAAAAAACAGAATCAGATAAAAGCTTTTGTGTAAAAGAGAAATAGGAGCCAGCCTTACAGCTTTCAGTTTCCCATGTTTCTAGTGTTCTCTGTCCTTCTGCCTTCCAGGAGAGCTATGTCAAACAAGATACTTTTTCTCAATAATATTTCAGAGCACCTTCTCTAAGAGGACAATCCCCTGTGTGTTTCATAACAGAAACATGCATACAAACTACATGTCTGTGAGTTTCTCTGCCCCACATTGCAAGTAGTGTCCCTTCTCTCCAAAGTATTGCTCCTCACAACACTTCCATCACACTTGAAATGTGGGTGTTTGGAGCAAATGCTTCAAAGACACTCATGTGTGCCAATGCTCAGCCTACAAAATGCCAAACCATTATAAAATCATTAAGCAGGCCCCTTGCAGATGGCTGAAGGCATGTCCCCACCAGGCTACAGATGGGACTGCAGGCACACCCAAAGTAGTTCTGATCCAGCCTGTTGTGTTGAGATGCTCAGCTCCAGAGTGTTGTGCCCCATGCGACATTCCCAATGGAGTGATCAATTTGAGGACAGTACTGTAATGGTACAGCCTAATGGTGTGTTTGAACCAGTCTCTCCATTGTAAGACCTTGGCATGAAATCTACAATTTCATCTGGGCCACGCAGGTAGTCCAGAAGTGCACACAACTGGCTCTCTCACTTCCACATAAACCATCCCAAACTCCCTTCTCCAGTAGCCACTCCACTGTCCTGCTCTCCACGCCCCAGTATTCTCAAGCTGAATTTTCTGGTTTGGGTGATTTGATTTGACTGCTACTCTTGAAGGGGACTAGAAGAAATAGTATTGTGTTTCCAACCACAGAGACACAAATTAATTAAGCAGAAAAGGCAGGTCCACAGCACAGAGTAGACGACACAATAGCCTTCCCTCTCCTAATGTGACTGTGATGAACATGACATCACATGCAATTGGAGAGGCTTCACCATTAGCCTGACATGAGCATAACTGACCACGAGTGACTAAGGCTCTTCTCAGCACCTTGTCTCCTGTGCCCGACCTATTTGCATGTCACTTCTCCACAGGCTGGAGGAAATAGGCAATTAGTAAGTCTACAGGTCAAGCAACTTTCACTTCTCAATAAAACTCCATGGCAGTTGTTAGAACTATAAAGCTTACACAGCTCAGTTGAATCTAAGGCAGCTTGCCAGCAGATACTACACTCCTAGCCTGTCCCAGTCATTGCAGCAGTCTGTCTTCTATGAAAAACACATAAGGTTGAGATCTCTGAATGCATGATGCACCAGCAGTTTCATTCTGAACAACTTAAGTGTGATGACAGACATGCTTTGCATAAATGCCTTTAGATTTAAGGAAAAAATATAAAAACTCCTCCATAGAAATTCTGAGTTAACAAAATCTTCAACCCTATAGCCAGTAAGACACAGACCATCTATATATCACTTTTTTTCAGTAGGCATGAACATGCCAAAATAAGAATCTGAGCATTGAAATACCCTGAACAGTGGGCTTTCAAGGCAGATATTTAAGCCAGAGAAAGAGAGCATCTGATCCAACTTTAACATTTTTTTAGACCCCTTAAATTTGAGTTTGTCTCATACTTTCCCTTTAGGAAAAGAAATAGGTCAGACAAATTGCTTGTCTTTTTGCATATGCATGAAAATGAGCAAGGTAACTTCACATCTCACAGTGCTGCTGAAAGGAAAAAACCAAAGAAACCATTTTTATATATAACCATGATTGAAGACATATGAAAAGCTTATATTGGAAAGATAATATGTACTCTCTCACAGTTCTATTTTGGGCATGTATCCTAATCTTTTTGAAAGCTTCTGTTAATGTGAAAAGGATTTGAGACCTGTATTTTTGTGTGAAAAAGATGGAAGAAAAAGGAAAAAACGTCTTACCTATCAAATGCAATCTGAAGTTCTGTTCTACTCATAAGAAACAAGTGAGTAGCACCTACATGTTTTTTGCTTATTTTCCTGCCTGGACTTCTTTGGAAACCTATGATTAAATTCTCTGAGATGCAAAGCCAACATGGAAATGGGAAAGAAGCTGACACTCACTGCTTTTCCTCCATCACCAAAGGTATAAGATGCCTTTCCAAATGTCTAGCTTTTGCTCCTTTTTCATGACTAAATGTAGCTTCACTCACTTGCTGTCAGGATGCATCTCTGCTGCCTGTTCAGCAGTGCTCTCAGATCACAGACACCTACAACACTTTCTGCAAGTTAGGGAGCACCATCAAGAGCACGTCCACATCCTCCCTGACTGCTCACTCATCTTGCTTACAAGAACCATATTCGAGGCAACCTGATGGAGAGAAGGTGTTTGGGAGATGGTGTTGGATCCTTCAAATGCAACAGATATTGCATTCAAGAACCCTATCCTAATCTAATTGAGACTGAAGCCAGGTATGAAGTTTGTTGAAGGTAAAATAGAGGAAGATTTTCAGTTTACCTTTCACCTTCAATGCTTTGCTTGAATGTGAAAAAATGTTCCATTGTTTGCTAAATGCCAAATCTGCAAATTGAACTGTCATACTCGAGGCTTTAAAAATGTGGACTTGTTGAAAATTATATCTAGTTAGGCAAAGATCTTTTAAAAGTAGAATCTGGACTTTAAAGCCTGAACTTTAGAATACATACATATTAAGTCTGGATTCTCCAGGTGAAAGAACTTTAAAATAGTTTGCAATTTTGATGGCCTTTATTTTAGTCAGGTCTCAGTCTGCATTCGTTGATAGTCAGGGTCACATGAACCAAAAGTTTTAGAAATTTGCAAATCAGTGCATCCTATATTATTTATAAAATTATTTACCTGAAGTTGCTTGGTAATCTTATTTTCACCAGGGAGGGAGAAGAGGAAAAAAAATCAAACCTAACTGGGAGTAGAAGAACTAATGCAATCAGAAAAGAAACAGTGGGAAGTTTAAAAAAACCCCACCGAACCTTGGGAAGGGTGACATAGTAAGCCAGGTAGGCAGAAGTTATGACAAGAGGGAGAGAGATAACTCTAAAGAGAAAAATAAACAGTATATGTTTACAGGCCACTACTGTATTGGTTTGCTAATAAGGTAAGAAATATCACTTTGTACACTGATCTATGGAAAACAGCTTCCTGCCTGACTTCAAGGTGAAGAAGTAAATGGAATATCAATTTCCCTAAGAAAAAGGGCACATGTTCTTAAAAATTAATTTGACAAAACTGGAAAGATTCATACAAGGACTGTAAGAAAACCTCAGCATCTGGAAAAGCCGCTTTACAGAAGTGACAGAACAATTAAAACTCTTTGGTTTCACCAAAATAAAGGTTAGAACAATGCCTGGGAAGAGAAGGTCTTCCCTAGCAAGAACTTATCACGATAAAGGGCTATAGGTTGGAGAAACACGGCTGGCTATTTCATCTGAAGAATGAGTAATTCACAGTCTGAACAGACTACCTGAGAGTGAAACCAACTGTCTTTATATGAGGTCCTTAGGTGAAAATACTCTGTGTGTATCTTCATAAACAATATGTTTTGGCCTAAGTAATAACTACTAATAACTAGCTGTCTTTTTATTACCTATCTTACACAGCAGGATTAAGATATGGAGAACAGATTTCTATAAATTCAAATCAGGGAAGGGTGAACATGTTCTGTTATTCTGCCATGTGTGATCAACTATAGTTTGTATATGCTTGCATTATGCACTCCAGAATCGCAACCTTGGACAGCTGATTTGTGTGCTGTAACTATCTTCACTGAGGTAAAGAAATTTCCTAGATCCTTATCACAGTCCCCCCACTATGATTTTGCGCCTCTGTTTTGGCAGTACCTCTATTCTTCCTCCTACTTCCTCTAATATCAAACAGGAAGTTAGAGGAAAACTATCTCAGGAGGAGAAGGTAAAAAAAAAAAATCTAACCCTAGTTAAAGACGAATAGGAAGCATCTGACTAGGTCACAACAGACTGAGAAACAGTCTGTGGAAGAATTTTCCTCATACATCTACTGTTCTCAACAGTTAGGTTGGATTTTTGGCCAGGGGATTCATTCAGTGTTTAGATGGTTTACCATCTATTCCAGATATTATCTTTCTAATTCTTCTACTATATATTACACTTGAGAAAAGCCGTTCCCCATACACTGTTTGCCCTTCGACAATGTAATTGATTTTATATGGAGGCTTTCACATATATCATCTTGACCATGTATCTGGCCAGCTATAAATGTTGTCAGACTTCCAGAAAGACAAATCAAACCCCTTAGTTAAAGGAAATTTTAAATACGTTCTTTTCCAGTCAGTATATTTAGAATTATGAGTTACATTATGTTCTTTTAAAAACAAGGCAGTGATTTATGAAAAAGATTTTCTGCAAATTCAGTTGCCAAGGTAGATGGCAACTGTTCTCTTAATAACCTTTCAAATCACTCCTTTAATGTATACATATACAATATAGTTATATAAACACCGTGTGCTACAGCATGGGCTGCCTCCACATCATAAGCCTGCAATCAGATTTTAGTAAGATGGATGCAACATTATTCTCTCTCCAGTGGCTTTCAAACTAAATTGAAGCAAAGTCTATAATTTTTGGCTCACCTCCAAGATCACTGTCTCCCGCATGATTCAAGAATCAGCTAGTTCAAGAACTACCTTAGGTAAGGCGGAAAAGTTTAAAAGATCCAGCACTTTGCCCTTTCTTAGCTTTCAAAGAAATCACAAATTAGCTGTTATAGGCACAGGAAATGTTCTTCATGTATGGACCAATGTAAATATCTATTCTGCTCCTTTACTGCACAGAAAGTTTCAAATTTTGAAGCACCGTTGACTTAATTCCTGCACTATTAAGGTGCCTACAACATGATTTTGATGCATAAAGATATTGACAAGTGCAGGATATCCTCTTTTTCCTTGTTTCTGTAGGAAATTAAATCCTATTTTCTTGTAATGTCTTTCCTACCTGGGGTCTTAAACTAGCACTCTGGAAAGTGGGTTCTCATCCTAGTCCTTCCAATGGTGTTGGATAGCTTTTTTCTGTCTCTCTCCCCTTGTTCCTGGCTCCCATCTCAACAGGGTTCTGATCACCCCTGAATTCTCAATTACAGGATCTATTTCAAGGAATATGAAATAATGTTTTGGGAGTTTTGGGGGGTTGGGGTTTTTTCTTCATATATCAAAATGTACTAACTGCACTTTTGACCATAAAATCTATGAAAAATTACTTCACAAACTGATGATTTAAATTTCCTGTCACTATGTAGCATGCATGAAAAAAGAAAAATCTACAGTGTGAAGGATAAGGAACACAGATTCAGAAATACCACAAAAGTTTACAAATAATGAATAATGAGACCTGGTTCATCATCTTCTTCTTAACTATTGGATTAATTTTGGATACATTTCAACATAAAAAATATTCAATTTGTATACAGGATTGGCGGCAAAAAACACATGCTAGAGGAAATGGGATGTGAGAGAAACTTCCAGCTCTTTCTCGAATAAAACACCTTTTGCCAAAACTGTTAAGGAACACTAACATTTGTGAAAAGCAATTAAAAGTTAACACAGTTTAGAACAAAGATCCCATTTGATTTATCAAGTTATCTTTTGTCAACTCTTAATATAACCACGCCAAGCAGTTTTTTTTGACCAACTTCTAAATGTTATCATAGCTTTAATTCACTAAAAAAAATTGTTATTTTAGCTTTGAATTCCAGCTTGGGACAAAAATTACTTCAGGAAATGTATTTTTTTTTTAATTGCATGGAATATCTGATTTCCACCACGTCCATAGCATGTAGTTTTCAATCTCAAAGACAAAATATCAGTGAGGGATACAGAAAAGGAATCATTGTCACTACTCATAAGCATCTGATAGCACATATTAGAAGAACCATCTTTCATAAAACTGCTCTGACCCAGTAAACAGTGTGCAGTGAAACTTTGTTTTCTGAAAGTTTTCCAAATATCATCAACTTTCTAGATCCCTCTCTGATTGAAGAGGTGCAGCCTGGGCAGGGGGACAGTAACTGTGCCATTTCCAGGCCTCAAGAAGTGGAAAAATGGAAGATGAAGCTGGAGATTGCTGGACTCTCGTTGTTTCTTCTCAGTGAAGGCAAGTTTCATGAGACTGAAACTTCCATTGAATTGCTATAGAGTCTAAGTGGCAGAAAAAGCGTCATTCAAACACTTAGTCCCTAACCAAAAGCAGCAAAGTGACATTTTGACAACACAAATCACCTGCTCTTATCTAAGCCCACCTTACATCATTCCTTTAAAAATTACTTTTCTTTTTAAGCTTTAGAATAGCACATCTCCTTGCTCACATTCCTTTTGCTGTCTCATGGTATTTGCCCTAAGAATCTTCATCCCCACTCACAGAATGCAGAGTATACCCCTCATTTTATATTTTTCTGTCAGTCAGGATCCTTCACAGAAGATGTGTTTGGCCTGAGCAGTCTAACAGCAGTATTAAAGTGTTGTCTGGGTAGTCCCAGACTGCAGAGCAGCACAAACATTAACTTGATGTTACTTCAGTTCTCTGTCTCAGGATTCCCAGCTGGCAGGTAGCATTTGCTCACTTTTCACAACTGGGATGCTAGGATAAATATTTGAAACTAGGGAAGAAAAAGGCTACCTCTGTTTCAGATGTCAACTTTCAATAAAAATGAGCAAGCAACAAGATAGGACTGGAACTTGAATTGGGTATTTGTTCCCCTCGTTTTCTTTCAGATGAGAGATATTTTTCAGTTTTGCTACAACAAGATTAATGTGATTAAGAGAATATCAAATTGTGATCATTTTGATCTCAAAATTTATGTTTGAAACAGTTTAAAAGTAATTTCAGAAAACTTTAAACACATAATTATTTCACCCAATGGCAAAAATTAAATATTGTTGGGATAGAAAATTCTCTAGTCTTTAGCTAGGAAATCCTTTAATTTTCAAAAATCAATTTTTAGAAATCGATTTTGTCTGCACCTGAAAATATTTTCATGGACTAGCACAGGTGTTCTTGGTATATTATTTCAAGATGGTTTTTTTCCTGCATATAAAGAATGAAAAGATATTACCTCTGCTTCAAATAAAATTAACCAAATTTTCAATTGTATTACTTTGTGAAAGGCAAATCATATTTCTGACCATGATACAATTGTTGTCTCTAAAGAAGAAAAATCTAGAGTGAAGGAAAGACCTCATATAAGTACAGTTTGTTCCAGGCAACTGGTTTAACTTCAACTTACTGCAGCTCTTTCATTCATTTTTTCATCCTATTCTCACAGACTATGATTAATTTTAATTTAGCTTTTTATTTGGGAGCAAAGGATGCAGGCAAAACCAGTCTTGTAACCAGACACTTTTGAACAAATAGGAAAGGAACTGTGTGAAATAACCCTTATGTGCAGGGAAAAAAAGGTCTGCTTTTGTTATGCTTGCTGAATTACATCCCAAGAAAATGAATGTGAACCACCTCTTTATATGCACTTATGATACATTTAAATGGAGGAGAGTGATGTTAAACACAGAGGACTTTGAGGATGAGTTTGATTCAATGTTTACCTGCAGAGCTGCCTAAGAAAATGTCAACAAGTTGCCTTATTTCTTAAGGTTGTGCTCAAAAGCAAATTACACCTTTTACATAACGAGAATAAACTTCTCCCTTGCCACCCCCAATATATTTGGCTTATTGTGTTTCAATTGTACCCCTGTACAGTTCTATTTTTCGAGCATACATCACCTCTTCACCCCATTCTGTGCAGCAAAATAAATGGTTTCCAATGGCAATGAAAATTGCCTTTCTAGTTATTAATTCATTTGACCCCAGGCAAATTTTAAGCAGAGATTCTCAGGGATTGATCTTGTTTCTGACTAGGAAGGCCTGATCAAAATGTCAGTCTGGTTAACAGGAGGGTATTGAGTTCAAACTGGCTTTTAGAATGAGGCTTTCAAACCTCAGTGACAGGAAAGGAGAAAATTGCACATATGATCTTTCAAAAAGACCAGGGAGTGCTTTCATATGGGAAAAGAGGTAAACAGGCAGTTCTGTCTCTTTCAGTAGCCAGCTGAAAGGGACTGGTTTCTCCAACCTGATTTCTCTTCCTGATTTCTCCAACCATTTTCAATTAACTGTGGTGTCAAGTGGTTAAGCAAGAAAAGGCTGAGAAAAATGCCCACGGTGCATGAGTTGCATGGCCCACCTGCACACCAACCATCACCACCCAAAAGCCAAATATATGCACAAATTTTCCTCTCTACACCTTCCTGTGTGCATTAGTTTCCACAGAGGTGGACAACAGTTAGCATGAGCTAAAAAGGATCTCAAACATTCTTGCAATACTGCGAAACTAGACATGGGGCCTTCTCTCTGCTGTGCTACTTCTCTTCAGAGAGAAGCACACACAGAATTCTAAGCTGCATTATTGACTTGCTGTCTGTCTGTGAAGTTGGTTTAAGAAGTGAATGTTGGTTTAATTTTAAGGAAAGTTTATTTAAGCTCTGCTCCTCTCACAGAAGTGGAAAAAAACATCTGTAATGTCAGAAAGAATTGGAACAGTAGGAACTCCAGCACACCCTGCATGCCTGTTGTAGTAATCCATAAATTTGAAGGCAGTGGCTTCAGGCTTTGAGCAACAGGTCCTTAGTAAAAGGAGTCTCACATCCCAGTTTGCCTCATTTCTGCTCACTCCTAGCTCCCTGCCATGCACTGCTGACTTGTCTGTTCATGGGGCCACAGTGTGGAATGTACCTCAGAACTGATATGGCTTTTTGAAAAACGGCCCTCATTGTGCATGAAATGTTTTATTTTAAAGACAGATCAGTTTAGAGTAGAGCCCCACAAGTGATTCAATGCAAGGAAGAGTTGGAGAATGGGGGAAGATAACAATGATAATGATTCCTGATACAGTCAAGCAAGGCAGAGTTACAACCCAAGGCTATATAAGACTTGTGAAGATTTCTGATAGGCCTGTGTAAAATACACTAGAGTAAGTGAATATGACCCTTGTTTTATGAGAAATGTCATTCATTTGTTGCTCACATTTTCTGTTGAAGAGATTGTAGAATCTTCCTCCTTAAAATTATAGGAGCTACACTGACAGCAGTCCTTGCTACCTTCCCATTTTTAAGAAAAAAATTTACTTTTAGTGGTCACTTGTACACTTGGAGGCATCACCTGGTTTAAATTGTAACGCTAAATGTCAAAGGAGCAAAGCTTACAAGAATCTCTCAAATTTTTTTCTGTATTTTAAATCTGGAAGTCTTGAGTAAGGATTTAACAACACAACTTCAGACCAACTTCCCAAAATATTAATCCACTGCAGACACAGATAATTAGTAAGTGCGTAAGGAAAGATTCAAACAAGAAGATTTTATTATGAAACTATTGATGTATGGCCAGGCCTTTCTTACACTAGACCAAAAAGAGATCTGTGAATTTATCTGCTGATGGGACTAACAAAGGAATGAAACTAACAGGCTTTTTATGACTCTTTTTTACTCCCCATCCAGCTTTGGAAGAGAGGACCCTCCCTCTCCTTGGAAATCCTTCACAGAAGCCAAAGATCATATTGATCGAGAATATGGTCATAAATGTCAAAACAGTCTTGTTAATAAATGAATAAATGAATGAAAATTATCTAAAGGTAATGAATGTAGCTGGCCAGAACTACTGGAAGCATGAAAAGAAGGACTACCTTCTATGGGTGGTCAAGATCCTACATCAATAAAAATCGCAAGGAGCAGGATTCAACAATTTTTTTTCTAGTTTGAAATAATACCTGTGAATGTAGGACACTGAGTTGAGTGGCATATTTAGAATGTTATAAATTAGCAGATACTATATTAAAATGAAAAATAATTACAAAATAAATAAATAATCTCTCTTTTGTTTATTTACTCAATTCCTTTTCTTTATCATTCATGTCTAGGGTTTTTTAACGGTAATTCAAAAACAAAAATGCAAGGGACTATGCATTGTCCCTAAAAAATGCTAAGACTACGTGCCATAGTCTTTGGAAAGTGCCCAGAACATCAGACACTGTCACATTTCAAAGAAATACCTTGATCAGTTAGTATTTTTCTATTCCATCATAAATACCATCTGTTCTATTGTAATAAAACTGTTGATGCTATTTACCTAGAGAGCCTATTTATCATCATTACCAGACTATGCAACTAGATTATAGGATCATAAGGTTCACCCAAGTTTAATGTTCTTTCACTGAAGTCCAAAATTATATTGCTGTAAATATGCTACAAATGAGGCCTCAGGTTTTAACAATGTTCCACCAACCATATCCCCTTTAATAATGGCAGAAGCAGGCACATTTTACTACATATATAGTTCTTCATTTCTCCTTTTTCACATTCAGCTCTTCTCTTATTTACTTCTCTTGTCTTGCCCATAGCGTCTATGTCCCACTCCAGCCCTTGTGTCCCTATTCCCTTCTTTCCAGTGCGCAGTACAAAGTTCCTCTGTCCTAAGATTAGTGTGCTGTATGCTACCATCTGCTCCAAAGAGTGACCTCAGAAAGTGGCAAAAGTACGTATTTTCACTCTGTGGAGAATCAGACCTTGATATAAGCATGACTATTCCCACACTGAATATAAAATCATCCTGTCTCAATAAGGAGAGGTGTAAAAGTTGTTCATAGCAAAAACTAGATGAGTCATCAAAAGTAGTCAGGATATAAAATTTTATGCTATTGTTAGTGGCATTGTTTTTGACCATGATGTTACTCATACATATTTGTGAAGGGAAGGCTGCACACCCAACCCTGCAAAGGCACCAGCTGGTGCAGAATACCTTCACTACGTGATCTCATGTAGAGTGATTTATATATACACTGTTTTATACACTGAAGCTTTACATTAAACTACTAATGTATTTAGGCATCCCCATACAAAAGAGGCTTCAGCTGTTTACCAGCTCTCACTATCATGATGGAAATGTGATTGCAACCATCTGCATGCAAATTCTAACCTTTTTTTTTTTAATACTGCAGAATTATCACTGCATATCCATAGGAGGGAAGAGATCTCGGCATTATACCATTGGACCAGCATCTCCTCAGAAGGGGTTTGAATAGTATAAATTCTGCCAGAGAAGCATACTCAGTGTGTGGGAAGGGCAATCTGCTCTCTATTGGTTGCAATAAAGCCAGCAGCATCTGCCGCTGTTCAGCAATGTCGCCACAACTACTCAATCTCTTAACATTCTTCGTTCTCAGATCGTATTCTGAGCCTGCCATTCAGCAGCTGCCTGTTTGAACAGAGACAACGTGGTAAGGTCCAAAACTCATCACAAAAGTTAATTCCATAAAACTCCTTAAATGGTGGTGTCATTAGGCGGGGGCTGATGAAACTTGCTCTTAAGGCAGTATGAAATTCTAGTCACTTCTAGCCAGATGAACTCACTCAACTATATCAGTACAAGGAATAATGAAATCAAGTACACTTTTCCATAGCATTTCCCTTTAATCATATACCCTTCTGAACACTGGGTGAAAGGCTTAAGCTCTATGTCAAATAAATAAAAAGAGGAAAGCCATTTAGCACACAGTTCTGATTTTCTGGACACCTGATGGAGCATAAATGTGTGAGGAAGAGTCAAGGAAACTTCCCTTGCTCTCTCCCAAAACCAATGGCCAGAGGCAGAGCAAGAAGTGGTGCAATATTCCATGGAGTACTATAAAAAGGATGGAAAGATTTCTGATCTCGAGGAGCTGGGACAATTTGCATTCAAATATTAGCCAGAACTGCATGTTTTCTAGTACCTATGCCTCTGTGGCTCAGATATTAAGCAGGAACACATTCTGACTCAGCTACAGTTTCAAATGATGATTTATCTCTCATCTGCTGTATGAGGACTGGATGCTTTCTCACTTCCCATTGGTTCTAAAATAGTCATAATTATTGTTCTACGTAAAGACACTGATTAGTAGATAAAGAAAAATAAATAAATGTCAACTAAATTAAATTAAGGTCATTTAGGAGACTCCAGATCAAGCACTTTTACCAATGAGTGGCCCTAGAGCACACACCATCCTGTGTTTCAAAGTTTGTTTTCAGCCGTTGACAACACGGTGATACTTCAGACCCACAGAGAATGCAAAGTTATTATTCAGTAAAGTAAAAGTCTATACTGTTGACAGCTGACTGGCAAAAACCCAACAACATCAAACTATCATCATCCATCAATTAGACCACATCAGAGTATTTCAAAGGCATTTTTATATGGTAAAAAACAACCTCTTACCTTCAGTGTGTACAGCAGAAACATAGGTCCAGTTATAGCGTTTGACAATGTCCACCATCGCCTTCGCTTGCTGTGCGTCAGATGGCACCACTCTCATAAAATACTTGAACAGAGTTTTGTCGCTTAGGTCCATGCTTGTGGCAGAATAAGCAATCTGAGGTATATTGAAAAGCTGCAACAAGTTCTGGACCTGGATAGCAACGGAGCTGGAGCCAGGCCCAATGACACCAACAATGGGTTTCTTGGAGCGGAAAGATGATGATGATCCATCCACACATCGCACCATCCCTTCCTCTTCTTCTGAAGAAATAAGAGAGTCCCTTATAAACTCAATGCTCTGCTCCAGAGCCACAGCAGAATGCCAGCAGGAGTCCCTTATTTCACATCCTAACGTTATATTTGGCAACAGTGTGGGGTCCAAATTAATTCTGTCAAGGGTATGTAGCATTGCCTCCACTCTCTGGATACCATACTGCTCTCTTACCTCTCCACATTTCCTCTCATGAACTTTGTCGACAGTTGGTTGATGATGGACAGAGAATAGAGCTCCAATGATAATATCACCAGGCATGTGTGCAACCACCCTTCTCTCATTCGCCTGTGCTGAAACCAAAAGCCCAAAGTTCCCACAGACATCCTCCTTCAACAGCAGGATTGCAAGGAACAGCAAAAGGACCATTTTAGGAAATGGTTTAGGCTGGTAGAGAAAACATGATGGAAAAAGTTGGAGAGCTGGTGAAAAGCAGTTATCAAATCTTCTGGATAGAAGAAGCACTATACTGCTGGTTAACCAGGAGTTGGCATGTGTTCTCTAAGGAGTCACCATCAGCTCCAAGTGGACAGCTATGCAGAGCTGCACATGTGGTCATAATCCTCATACCCTTCAAAAATTAATAAATAAGAGAAAGAGCTTTAAAATTATTTACAAAGTCAGCTTTATAATATTTTATAAAATTGCACCTACTTCTACAGTTCTCAATAGCTGTAATACATTGTCTACTGTGTACGCTTGCTTTCATCATTTTCAAGCTGGAAAACTTTATCTCAGTTAAGCGTTTCATAATCTTAGGCTTGTGCTTCTGCTAGTATAAATCAACTTCTTTCTTTTTGACAATCATGTTTAAAAATTCTTTGGGAAAATGTTTTCAAATGCACAAAAGACAGGCAAGTATTTAATTATACAGAAGAAAGGTGTTGCCATTTCTAATATGTGTCTTCGAAAACAATTCCCTTTAATTTTAGACACTTTCTATATCTCTAATACATATGCGACACTAATGTACCCTGGGCTGCACTCTATTATCCATTCCAGCACTAGGAAACTGCTGCTAACACACAGAGCTGTTATTCTAAGGAATGCAGAATGTATAAATCTATTTTTACTTTGCAAGGTATAACATGAAACAAATTAGCTTTTAAATAACATTAAGAAAACCGATTTTGTTATTAATATCTATATTTGTTTGAAGCGAAGGAACAGTAATTCTAAAACAGCAAAGCAGTGAAATTATTTAGACCTTTTTATATTCTTACTTCAAAAATCATCCAAAAGCAATTTGAAAAAACCTTATATTGTAGACAAACCTACAAACTTCACTGGTATCAAGAAGTCAACACAAAGACTGTACAGATGCACAATGCCTAAAATATTTGATCAGCTACGTTTACCTATAGACTGAAATGCAATCTGCACTCATCTTTACTGTTGCTGAAAGATAAATAGAAATAAATCAGCAAAGATTTCATATCTTGGGCTGTGGTTAACTTGTGGAACTAGAAAATGTACTTGAAAGTGTTCTGCACCTGGCAGTGGATTTTCAGGAGAATTCTTGCAGTTTTAAATATAGTGCTTAAACAGTGGTTTGCCAGGTCTTGATCCCTGAGCACATTAAAGTACCATCTACTCTCCTCACTTGCCAGTGAATATATTGATAGTACAGAAAGGTAAGTGCACTTTTAGATCTAAGATGATGAGTTACTTAGTGAACCATATGCCCGATTTCATTATTGACAAAACAACTGCAAAATTCTGGGGCAGAACATGATCTCAGTTTTATTGACATAAAACTTTTGATGCAATAAAAACAATTAAAAATTCCATACATTTCAGACACCACCAATCACTTCTAATCCATTAACAATGACTCTACCAGCACTTAGATATTGTAAAGTGAAAGAAACTATTGCCATAGAAAATCTACCTCTGTTTCTTTGAGTTGAAAATCTCACAGGATTTTAATCTTGAATTTACTCCTCACAGCTAGGTCATTCAGTATAGTGCCACAGTGAAAATCTTCCTGATTCTGAAGATTGACACACAAATCTAAAAACTTTCTTCTGCTTGATGTTAGACTTTCTCAATTATTGTTTTACCTAGATGTATAAATTATAAATTATTTACACAGAGGAGTAAGCGAATGAATTTGAGTGAATATTCCCAAATAAAAAGTAAATCCTTAAAAAGAGGAAACATTATATATAATATTTAAATGTTAATTGCAATATTAATAAGTTCATGTAATATTAATTTTAGTAATATAAAGTGCTAATAATAAAATAAGGTTCAGACCTGTACTGTAAAACACTTCAAGAAGGTTTGTGTTTTTTAAGTCTGTGAAGAGTTGGCTTATCAATACTACAACCCTGTGCCACTAAGGAATAACAGCTGTTCAGTTCAGGTTAATTAGTCTCTAATTACAGACTATCACTATTGCTTATGTCTTGCAATTATTTGTTCCATCACTCTGAAGTTGGTACCATATAATTTGCAAACAGTCAAAAGGATGAATGACAGGGGATATCTTCGTACAAGATCCCAGCTGTTAAATTCCTATACCTTTAATTAATTGAATGTATTATGACCCCCCCCCCAAAAAAAAAAAAAAATCTATTTATTAACTTACTAATATTTGAACAGAAACAGTACTCTGTTATTTGACACCGTGCATACTCATTTTTCTGAACTCAAATTAAGGCTACATGTCCAGAACACAAGTATATCTAGACAAGTGCCAGCTCTGCCTCAGACTGCAACTGCATATACAATTAGATGCCTTTTTATAGCCTACCTTCCTGTGAATCTGCAGTTGTATAAATAGAGAGACTTCAGGAGTTTGGGGTGAGCTCGCGGTATAAAAGAATAATCCAATCCATCATTTTAATTCTGCAATGCACATTCACCAAATTTTTTGGTCTTGTGTCTGTGGATTAAACAATTTCCATACAGGATATATGAGAAAGAGAGGGCAGGAAGGCCATTTTTATCTTCTTCCCTCCAAAGAGCAGCTGTTTGCTCTTCTTTGTTTATAGTTGTGTCTATCACTGTAAAATTACAGAGTAAAGAATGAAGCAAAGCTGAAGGTCTCCTTTATACTACTGGTTCCACAATACTAGGATATGTCATAGCTGGGGGATTCCTATTTCTGAAAGCAATAAAATCTTTCCACTCCATGGCATCCAAGGGAAAAGATGGTGCCAGGTGCAGACTGCAGTTCCTTCACAATTAATGAACTTTTTTCACTGTGTTGAAGCTAAAGTCTATTTACTTGGGACTTTGAAAAGTTCCTAATTACACTGAGAGCACTGCTTCTGTTTTATAGTATTGGGTTTAGTATTGCACATCCAGAGCACCTGAAGTCAATATTTTCTGTGTCCTTTCATGACATAATGAAAAAACTAGAAATTTATATTGACTAATATTTCAACATATTTGTATTGTGTAATAGAGGTCTGGTTCTCTGGTCTTACTCTTGTACTCATAAGCTTAAGAACAGAATGGTTGAGGTGGAAACAGGAAGTTGTCTGGTCCATTCATTCTGCTAACTGTAAGTTCAATTAAAACAGATTTCTTAGCTTCATGTCCAGTCAGGTTCTTAATATCTCTGAGAACGGAGACTCCACAACTTTTCTGGGCAACCTTTTTGACCACAGTCACAGTAAAAATGATTCTTTTCATGTATGTTTAAACAGAATTTCCTGTATTTCAATTTGTGTTTATTGCCTGTCATCCTTCTGATGGGCACAGCTGGCCATGCCATGAGAAGATACCCTGTGACTAATCAGGTAACAAATCCCATTTTAGGCAAAATGGCTGAGCAGAGAGCTAATAGACTAAGCATACTAATTATATTTCCTGGAGAATGTCTTCCTGAAGAGAAGATGGCCAAGGGAACTATTCAAATATACAATTTCACTGTGCTTCTCTCCCAAAAGAATCACATACAAATGCCTCCACATTTTGATTACAATTCTCTCTTACTACAGGAAGCATATTATTACAAGCAGGATGAGTATTAAAACAAAATTAAGTAAAATTTCATAAGCTTAAATATAACTCTTGTTTAATTTGTTAGAGATAATCCTAAAGGGAATTTGACATGCTATAGCCTTCAGATTGAGAACAGAGGTATTGGCAGTTTCAAAGACAGTGAACTCCTGAGTGTGTGCACAAAGTAATGGGAATAGTTTCCCAATTAATAATTCATCTGCTTTAATTCATTTTCATTGAAACATGCACAGCACTTAGGGTCAAATTTATTTTTCACACTGTTCAATTTTTTTCATCAACAATGGACTTATCCCAAATTTACTGAAACATAAGCAAAATGGAATCAGGTACTTAATCACTGGTGTGTCATGGTTTGTTGCTTATTTCAGTTACGGATCCAACTATAAACTTATCCTGAAGTCACACTCTTTAACAGCAGAGAACACTTTGGTCTCAGTCTTCTGGTGCACTAACTTCAGACTTGGAGCAATTGCAGAAGAAGTAGGGCAGAAAAATAACACTGCCTCTCTGTCCTTTGCTCAGTCTGCCCTAGACAAAAGTTTACGTACTACCCATGAATGGTAGTAGTACCCATACTACTGTGACTGAAGACACAGATCTGATGAAGCACTCAACATGTACCTGTGACCTCTGTTCTCCCTGGCAACATAAACTTCATGCCAGACTCTGTCTGGAGAAACTCTCAGCTGTTCCCTTAGGGCAGAGTTCCAGCTACTTCATGTTGAGGTTTAACGGAGTAGAAAATGAGGATCTGTAAAATTCCATGAAGCACCACACAAATCTTTCATTATTAAAATATATAAATCTTTCAAAATTATACAAATCTCAAATGCATGTCCATCTGTACTTGCAGTCTGTAGAGGCCAAAAGAAACAAAAAACACGCTAATATCTAAGGGCATTAATTGAAAAACTTGATCAAAAATAAGACTATGAGCAGTGGTTCAGAAAGAGCTGATTTTCCACTATATTTGTGGCTGAGAGTTGCTACATGGGATGTGTCTGACTGTTGCTAGGGGTTTCTGCTCCCGCAGGTGTAGCTGTGGTTAAAGCTGTAGGGTGACCTCCTTTCCACTGGGGCTTACATTATTATAGCAGCGCCCACTAGTGACCCCGCAGAGAAGCACCTGTGCTTTGCAATCTGAGCCTACTTGGCTCGATGGTTTCTAATAGGCAAAAGACCAACTCGGCTAAGGGAAATTCTTTTATTTATTTCTTTCGGTATCATGGGAAAAAAAAAATTAAAAGAGAGAAGCGGCAGCGCTTCCCTTCGGGTTTCTTCTTTGTTACACTTTTGTGTCGTTCATAGTACCTGAATCTTCAGGCAGATTTAAATAATAAAAGTAAAATGCCAGTTTACTTATCAAAGAACAGTGCTGTGATAGAGTGAGAACTCATGGCCCAATCCAGGAAAACACTTAGGAATATGTTCTGTGCTTCTCAGAAGAATACTATTGGTCAAATATCTGTAAAAACTTATCTAAAGTTTCAGGTTCTCCTTAAAGGATTTTCAGGATCAGAAAAGTCACAAAAACTAACGTCCTTAAAATCCATTCATTTGTAGTGACAAAATTTACTTATGTGTTATGTTTGTATAACTTAAAGCCATATACCTGCTGATTAAATGCTTTCCAGGCATTCATTTACAATACATACTGCATTTAATTTAAATACATCAGAAATGAGATAATATATGTCTATATGGATCAAATCAGTATATCCCAAGGAATTAACCTATATATTATCATCAAAGAAGAAAAAAACATAGTGAGCAGCAACTGAATTACTGATTCAGAGTCAGTCATGTCACTTATCTCTCAGTGAAGATCTTACCGTAGCAAAATATGGAACAGCCTTAGAGAAACAGTTACATAAGGAGAGAGATGTCTCAGCTCATCTTGATTTGGACCAATGTTAGGAGAAAGTACACTCAGTATGCTAAGCTTTGCTGACTTCTGCTATGGCATTGCAAACTCCAAGCATTGCGTTCAAGCTATTCTGACAATCTCTCTTCCAATGTTCTGGGGAGGCTCATTTTGCAGGAAGAGGTCCCCCCTACACATTCCTCAGAGGCAATTCACTTTGGTCACACAAAACCTGATGCACTCAAATGGTCTTTATTTGAAAATCATGAAATATGACCACCCTGTTCTGAGATTTCTACTATGGTTTATTTTTTCTGTCCCCAAAATAACCAAAAGAAACCAAAAACCCAACATCAAGCAAACATTGTTCATTACATTATCAGGTCTGCAAATTCCAGTGGACGTTGGATCAAGCTCTTTGACAAAAAAACACCAGCCTTGTACAAAAGGAGAGACTACAAAGCAGTTTTCTATAATTCCACTTAGAAATAGTTAAAAGCTAAGCAGCAAGGGAGAATTTTCACCATTTAGTCAGAACATCCACTGGAAGTAATAGACTGAAGTGTTGATCATATTTCTTCATAGCTAATAAACAGAGAATGCTTTAATTATCAACAAGACACTTAGCAATCCCTGGAAGTTCTTCCCCATGTTATGTCCACACACTCTTTCAGGTTGATGAAACAATTTTGGCTTTAGTATGTAGGTGTTTAACTTCCGAGGGAAACTTGCAATGACTGCTGTAATTTGGCAAATATACTACGTATTGCTGCTGTTACCAAAACCCAGTTATACCATATGAAGCAGGAACTAATAGCTGAGGTGTGTTTTCATCTGTAATCCTAGACATTTTATTAATTGATAAAACTATATGGGATGGAGGAGGTGATCGAGAAAAGGCATCAGCAGTTTCAGAAAACATTTTCCAGCAAGTCGCAACAAGAGTAGTTATGGTGGGATGCCAGTAGTACCACTATGCCAGAAACGTCATAACTATGTTTGAAAATAAAATGACGGAAAATCTACATAGGGACCCCAAAAATACTCTCTGAACATTTGAAATAATGATCAACGCTGTGATTGTGTAACATAAATATTAACATGTAGTCAAAGTATTTGAGAATTTGCAAAATATTAGCATGCAATAGAAATGTTTAGGAATGCGGTAATTAAAAAAAACAAGGCATAGGGAGTTTAAAGAGCCTGACAGTTAACTCTTCGATACATCTTCCCCTTTCAGGATTTAGAGTGGTGTATTTTCAAGATGATCTTCTGTCCCTTTTGACGTGATCCCCTACTTTGTCTTCAAGACTAGGAGAAAGAAACGTCCTGGCTCTCCCTACACCCAGTCACCCCCTTCCCACCACCGGAAATTGCTTCTCAGGGATGAGACGGAATGTGAGTAGGGCTGTCGGGGTGGCGGAGCCCCAGGGTGCGGGACAGCGCTGCCTGCGGGCAGCGGGCAGCGGAGGGGAGCGGGCTGCGGGCAGCGAGCAGCGAGGAGCGGGCGGCGAGGAGCGGACGCTGTCCCTGGTGCTGAGCACCGCCCGCCGCTGGCGTTTGCCGCCAGGCAGGTCTGTGCAAGGGGAAGATAAAAATAAAACAACCTAGAAATCAACCGACGGTAAAAATTGCCGTGGTGGTCACATTTGGCAGGCAGGATCGCATTTTTACAAATAAATGCATAGACCTGGGTCTTAAACTACTGGACAAGGTTAATTCCCAGCACAGCTACCTGCGCTGCCACGACTGAGTGGCTGTGCATACAGACGTGCATGTGTGCATGCACGCTGGTGCTTAGGTCTCTGTCTCCCTGCTTGGCTGGTGGTATTGCTGTCCCCCTCAGTCCATAGTGAATCATTTTTGCACGTGGAGAGATTAGCTTTGATAATTAAATAAGGAACAGACGGGACTCGCTGAGCAGAGCCAAGTGATTTGTCCCAAGGTCACACAGAAAAGTCTATGGCTGAGCTAAGCCTGGCTCTCTCTGGAAAACAAATACATTCCCGTTTCCATTATACCCTCCTAGCAAGACAAATCCCCAGTTGTGAGCAGAGGAACTATACCACACACATCACCAAGCCCAGGTATGACAGTACCCCCAGACCCTGCAGCCCCACATATACCATGCTCCCGCGGAGGGATCAGTGCCAGCTGCCCTCCAGCATCCTGACCCCGTCATGCCCCTGCAGTCCCTAGAGAGGTACCCCACCGGTTGGCTTGATGGTCCCCCAGGAGTTGTACTAGTCCTCCATCAACGAGGGTACTGACCAAAAGCAAGAAGAAGGGAAGGAGAGGGGGAGAAGAGTCCCTCCTCTATCCACAGCTTTTCTGTCCACAATCCGGGGCACATAAATACCTTCTCCCAACCCACAGCGTTACCTTGTCAGTGGCAGCAAGTGCTTCTTCCCACAGTGGTGGCAAAATGGTCCTTTTGGTGGCAATAATTAAGACAGGTAGGGGTAGGCACCTCCTATTTTCAGCGACGGCAGAGATAGCACTCCTTACACAGACCTTCTGGAGCTGAATAATCCTCAAATGCCTCTGCAAAGATCACCAGCAGGTGAGACCCACTCGGCTAGCATTGTCACTCCTTCAGCTATAGGCACAACCTATTTTCTTCTGATCACAGGCAAATGCTGAGGACCGCGTATCCTACCCCCGCGAATGCATGCACATACACACACGCCATGCAACACGCTGTTCTCTCAGCATCGCCCAAATCTCATTTGCAAGAGGCGTGAACGGTCCCTGGATTTAAGGGAGGGGGAAGGCATGAGGAGGAGGAATAAACAAACAAACGATGAAACAACAGATGGGTCTTTGCTCTCTGCTACCACAGCCCTGGTCTTCCTAAATACTTGCTGCAGCCTGACTCACCTGCTTAAACACCTCCGCCCTTCCTCACATATGCACAGTAGCAATCTCTCTATGTTTATAGTGAGCTAAGCCTGCGTTCTGCCCTGTGAGGAAATCTCTCCAGATGCTCTGAAGGGTGTAAAGTCCCCCTACAAACCGACACCTCTCTCTCGCACTACACTCCGGCAAGTAAGAAAGAGGCAATCGGTTCAGAACAGCATCATCCAAAGGAAAAAAAAAAAAAAAAAAAAGCTGTTTAAAACGGAGTCGAGGGGAAGAGTTTACCCCTGCGGTCCCGGCGACCTTTTGTGAACTGACCCCCGAACTTTGCTGTCCGCCAGGGTCGCGGTGCCCGGGACCCGGGCGCTCCGCTGCTGCACCGGGCTGGGGGACGAGGGGGCTTTTCTTATGGGCGAGTACCGGGCTTCAACGCAATTTTTTAGTGCCACCAAGTGGCATAGATCCCTCCAGGAAACCAAGCAGCATGCCAGCCTGGGCTCTGCCTGCTGCTCTCTGGCAAGGGGAGAGAGGGGGATGCAAGAGCACCGACCAGCCCTCTGCACACAAACACACAAAAACACACACACACACGCAGAAATATCAAGCAGAAAGGAGGGACTGTTTGCCACTGGAAGGACAGGTTGCCCTCTCCAGCCTTCGCCCCTTCCTTTGCCTGCAGGGTGACCACACTGGGCACGGCGAGATGAGGACAGATGCCCCTGCCAAGGGCAAACCGAGTTGCCAGCCCCACAGGCGGGTTGTGCCCCGGCTTCTGTCCCCCGTGGGCTGCCCCCCGCTCCTCCCCACGGCAGGTGTTACCTGCAGCCACCCTTTCCTGCCGAGCACTCTCCCCTCCGGCATCCCGGGCTCTCTGCACCCAGAGGCTCTGCAGTTCCCTGCCAGCCCCCTGCCTCCTAAGCCAGCATCCCTGGACCGTATCTGCAGACCTATGAACAGGCTTTTTATTTGCCTACATTCTGCCCACAAGCTCGGTACCCTCCGAGCCCATCCTCTTCCCCGCCCTCCCACAAACCCCACAGCAACACTCTTGCCTGCTAACTACCTGCTGCCCGCACAGCACATCTACCTTTCCTCGGTTAACCCTTCCCTTTGGAAGCCAGCCGAAGCTTTACCTTCTCCTCCGGTATCCCTGCATTTTCCCAAATTCTCCCCCTCCCTCTCTCTCCCGTCTCGCTGCTCAGCCCCACACACCCGGCTCCTGCTTCCATTCACACCCAGTCATCCCGCACGGCACCGCTTCGTTCCATTCCTCCCCCCGGGGTGGGCACAGGGCCGGGCGCGACGGCTCTGAGCGCGGGGAGGGGGTTGTGGCTAAGCGTGGGTGGGTGGGAAAGGTCCGAGGTAGTCTGAGCCCTGACAAACTTAACACATCCCTGTTCTCCTACTGCAACAACAATGAACACCAAGCAACCATCACAACACAGTGCCAGACAGAGATCATTCCTTTATTCAAAGCTATTCTTAGCAAATAAATTTAAAAACAAAGTAAAATAAATAAATAAATAATAAAGCAAAATGCCATTTAAGTAAGAGCTGATCTGGCATTTAAAAGGCTGCTGGGTCTGACCATTTACCAGGCTGTATTTGCAGAGAAGGATTAGCTCGTGCATCCATTTTCAAGAATTAACAGCCTTTCTCTGCCACTGCTCCACAGCTTGACACTCCCTGCTGGTTCTCCCCTCTTTAGGTTGCTGCTTAAAATATCATCTCTTTTTATTTTTTTTAAAGCAGCTACTGAATGACCCAAATCCCAGCCACTACATGGTGTGGCTTCCCCAGTGTGACTGCATTGCCATATCCAACCTGCACCATGTCCTCCTCACACCCCTGTCCCTCTGAGTTAACTTTGGTAAAGTTGTTAGGGCATAGAGGAAGAGGAAAAGTCTTACTATGACTCCATCTGTGCTTCTAATTCCCTGTTATCCTTTTATTGCTGTCTCTCTTAAACCAGATTACCAGCTTGACTGCATCTTTCACCCCAGATTGTGAAGGATATATATCCCACATGTCCTTATCAGGTGTGGAGTATGGCTTCTTTTTCCTTTGCATCGTCCTTCAGTCCCAGCCAAGGCCTGGCTGGGAGCCCATCAGCTGGCACCTGCTTCATGCCCTTACCCGGCTCTCCTGGCTCCTTCAGTCATGGAAGCCCTGGAAAAGGCCAGGTCTTAAGCAGAGGGCACTGAGAGTGTGTGTGGCTCTAACTCTTGGTTTCCTCTACACAGTTCCAAGAGCTTCTGTGCTGGTGCTTGAAGGGATGAAGGTAGGTTATTACATGACAGGGGACACCCCTAGTTACCATTCCTGTCAGTGCCCTGGGGGGCTGACAGGTAAGGAGCATCTTTCCTCTTCCTCCCTATGCCCATGCTTCTCTCAGATGTTGTCTTCCTCATGAACCATGTGATGTGAAATGTCTAGAAGGTCAGGAGCCTGGAGACAGAGAAGAGAGGGAACATATATTTGTAGAAAAAGCACAAATAGACAGAAGGAGTGGAGGGTGCTGTCCGTAGAAAGGAATGGTGACACCACAAGCAAAGTGTTATTACTGTGCACAGGGGTCTGGAAGGAATCAATGCTGGATGAATCGAGGCAGAGGGGAGGTGCCGTTGCTTTGCTGAGCTGTCACAGCAGTTGCCTGCCTTCCCCTGGGACTGGGCGTGTGATGAGGGAGTCAGAAAGCAGCCACCTCCCACTGGCAACAGACACAGCCAGCTGGCTGGCAGGGAGCTGGGTGACCCACAGCCGGAGAGGGAGAGGATCCCCACACAAGCAGGACACACAGAGTTGTGTAGGAGCAACCACAGGGGATGCAAAGCAGCTCCTACACACACATCCCCAAGGACTCCCTGTGAATCAGAGCCCAGAGTCAGAGTTCACTGTGCCAGATGTTTGGAGCAGCTGGATCAAAGATTAAAGGAGGCAAACAGAATGGATGGGAGTGGCCATGGCATATACATTCCTAATGCCTCTCGTTGACCCTTTAAATGGGGTCCCAATAAATACAGATATATATAAAAGGTTCTTCTCCCTTGCTCTCTTTCTCCCCTTTCTCCCCTCCTCCCTTTCCATCATTCACAACCATTTTAGAGAACCCATAAAATTAGCCTCTGTCTTCTCTACTGATGGTAGTTTCACTTTCCTCAACCAAAAAATTTTCCCTCCTATTTTGATACTATTTTTAAAGTTAACAAAATGAAAGCTTCCTCTTCCTGTTTGCAACAGCATCAGCAAAAGTTAAATAAACTGGTACCTGAATAAGGACATATAATAACTAAATTTTACAAGCACAGTATTGGTCACATTCATTTCTTCTGTGGCAGTAGCACCTATAAATACTAGCACAAGGCTGCACATTTGCTGTATCTCTGCACTCTGAGGAGCTCGTGCATACAAAAAATTGCAGGGGTAAAAAGAGTGTGAGTAAGTCTCCAGTATAATCAGTGTCTCTGAAGAGCATCCTAACCATGCTAACATTTTAAGATAGAAAATAAGGAGACTAAAGGAATACTAATTTGGATTCTCCTCAATTCCAGAATTAATAAACCCTGTGGGACACAGGCAGCACAATCAGAGAAAAAGTGTGGACAAGAAGGTGATGTTGTATCGACCAAGATAAGCTAAGTGCCTTCTTAGGAAATCATCTCTAAAACAAATAAAAAAACAAAACAAAAAAAAAACAAAACAAAAAAAAAAAAAAAAGAAAAGGAAAAAAATGGATATGATGTGTTTGTATTCATATATATATACACAACAGTATTTGTTCCCTTTTGGATAAGGTGGAGAAGATGGAGCCAGGTGTGAATAATCCAACCTGCTTAAAGTTCATGACATAACTAAAATCAAGAAAATTACTCTCGCCTTCCTAACAGGTATCCTAAAGGCAAGTCTTTTATGTAGAAGGAGAAAAAAGGTGCAAAGTATGCTATGCAACACATATTAAAAGAAAACAGCAGCCTGCTAGGGTATAATAATACTTTTAGAATCCTTATCCTTAGTTTGTGTTGTTCTTCCAGCCTTGAGGAATGCAAGGGCCTGACTTTATATGTCTCTTTTGTAGAGATTTATATATAAACTTCATATTCTCTTAAGAGTTGTCTTCGTTTCAGCTACCATAGGGTTAAGTTCTTCTCAGTGGCAGTTACAGTGCTGTGTCTTGGATTCAGAATAAGAAATTTTGGGGTTTTGCTAAGTCAAGTTTATCCTAACTCAAGGACTTTTTTTCTTGTCTCTTTCTCTGCCGGTGATGAGGTACACAAAAGAAATTGGGAGAGAGCACAGTTGGGACAGGTGACATGAACTGACCAAAGGGATATTCCACACCATAGAACTGCCATGCCCAGTATATAAACTGGGGGGAGTTACCCAGAAGGGCAGCAAATCTGGGGTCGGGAAGCGGAGTCTGGCATCCGTAAGCAGATGGTGAGCAATGGCATTGTTCATCACTTGAGTTTTCCCACATCATTATCATTATTATCAACATTTATGATCATTACTGTATTTTTATTTTATTTTTGATTATTAAACTGTTCTTGTCTCCACCTACAAGTTTTATGTTGACTCTATTCCCCATTCCACCAGGTTGGGGGTGGGGAAGAGGGGGTTTGAGCGAGCATCTGAGTGGTGCTTAATTTCCAGCTGGGCTTAAACCACTACAGAGTGAACACAGGAGTATTGTATTTTGTAGGGTGCAGTTCATGTGATTTATCTTAAACATTTTGTTTAGGATGACAAAGAAGGAGATATTAAGATGTGTCCACTTCTCTTCACCAATTCCAAAGTGAATTTATTCCTCAGAGGAATATCCATGTAGTACCAGTGTGCTTTCAAGGAATCTGACTAATTTTTCACTCCTGGTTGTGCGTTGGTATAAAGGAGACAGTGAAATACCCAATACTTTGAACACTGTTCTAGTTCTGTGCAAGGAAGCAACCCAGCTCTTAGAAGCTGGTAAAAATCAGAAACTCCAAACTGAACCTAGCTCTGGAGCTCCTTCAGTGTTATTCAGGCCCTGGGTAAGGATTCTTACCTTAGATATAGATTTAGAATCGAAAATTGGAGGTGCCTGTAGGATTGTGTTTGGCCTGACCCTTATTCTCATCAGTGGAAAACAGGACATGAGAGAGGAAAACAGAATACAGAGCTCTGAGAAGGATGATTGCATGAAGTGTGTAAAAAGGGAACGAGAAGTTATCTATGGAGATTTATGTGAGTAATGGGATGTGGCTAAGAGATTGTAGCACACAGATGTCCTCAGATTTACCCACAAGAAGTTATTTTAAGAGAATAAAAGCAGTTTTCTTGGCATCTGAGTAAAAACTAGCACCAAATGGTTGTATTTACCCTAGGAAATTGTTCTATGTGTCCTCCCTGTAACTCCTTCTTTGCACCTTCTAGAGAATTAATTTCATATCTAAAGTAGCTATACTTGCCAAAAGGGGTAAGTGGAACTTTTGCAGAATTGCAACTCTGGTTCACATGAGTAGGAGTATTCAGGGGCAGTAACTCTAACCTAGGAAGTTTGGTTTATATTTACCTTTATGACTAAAGGTATTATTCCTATTATTCAAGTTCAATTTCCTGCTGTTTGAAATGTTATAAGCATTTTTGACTTTATAAAATCAATAAAAATGTATTACATTTACATGTTTTCTTCTTGCTTCCTCTGTTATTTCCATTTTTTTTAAGTATGTGCACATTTTATATTCACCTACTGTATCCTATGCTATTCCAATCACTATTTTCCACCAAAGAATTTTAGCTCAGTCATCAAGAGACTCAAAACTGATGCGTGAGGATCTTAATTAAATGCAGTGGGCACATGCACCTTGAAAGGAGAGCTTAGGGTATAGTCAGGCCTCCCTATTAAACTTGAGTGAAATGCACATAACTCCAAAACAAAACCAAACAAAAATAAATTCGGTACCACTAAGGTTCTCAGAAAACTCCACAACCTAAAAAGATGTTTTTATCTGTGCTGAGGAAATTGGTTTAGCATTCTCACATCATTCAAAATCTGATGCTGCTGCTCCTATTTCTACTCAGCGACTTCCAATCTGAGTGGGGGAGTGCTTCTAATGAAGGCTGAAAGAATGAAACCTCCAATTATGCTGCCGTATGATACACTATCTTCTCTCTGCAGTGAGAGTAGAGTACTGAATGGGTGAAACTCAACCAGTTTTGAACTCATGTTTTGAACTCATGCCTGATAACCCCAGATTGGCATCTTCAGCTGAAGAGTGGGGAGGCAATGGCAGCGGGGACATTATGTTGTGAAGTCCCCAAACCTACATAAAATGGGATCAGATTTGTGTCAGCGTTATTGATTCATGTGAATACAAGGCAGAAAAGTTCCTGGCTCTGAAATAAATTCTTCCCTGAGAACTCTGCTCATTCCAGGATCCAGACCTTGCACTCATGAGAAAGAATAATATCAGAGGTAAACATTCTTACAAATTCATTTCATTCATAGAATCTTAGATTGGCATGGGTTGGGAGGGACCTTAAAAATCATCTCACTCCATCCTCCCTGCCATGAGCAGGGACACCTTCCACAAGACCAGGCTGCACAAAGCCCCATCCAGCCTGCCCTTGAACACTTGCAGGGATGGGGCATCCTCAGCTTCCCTGGGCAACCTGTGCCAATGTCTCACCACCCTCACAGCCAAAAATTTATTTCTTATATCTAATCTAAACCTTCCCTCTGTCACTTTAAAACCATTCCCCCTTGTCCTATCACTACACACCCCTCCACAAACCCCCTCTCCCTCTCCTTACTTGTCAGATCTTTTAGGTACTGAAAGTTGCTAGAAGGTTTCCCTGGGGCCTTCTCTTCTCCAGGCTGAACAGCCTCAATTCTCTCAGCCCGTCTTTACAGGAGTGGTGTTCCAGCCCTCTGATCATCTTCATGGCCCTCCTCTGGACTCACTCCAACATGTCCATGTCCTGTTTGTGTTGGAGGCCCCAGAGCTGGATGCCAAGATGTTAAACAGGACTGGTCCCAACACCTATCCTTGAGGAATGCCACTTATCATTGGTCTCCAATTGGATATTGAGCTGTTGACTGCAGCTCTTTGTAACTATCCGACCAAATCCTTATCTCCTGAGTGGTATATCTGTCAAATTCACTTCTATCCAACTTAGAGACAAAGATGTTCTGCAGGACAGTGTCAAACGCTTTGCACAAGTCCAGGCAGATGACAAAAGTTGCTCTTTCCTCATCCACCAACACCATAAGTCTGTTGTTAGGAAGCCTTCAAATTTATCAGGCATTTGCCCTCAGTGAAGCCATGTTGGCTGCCACCAGTCACTTCCTCAGTTTCCATGTAGCTTAGCATAATTTGCAGGAGGATCTGCTCTATGATTTTACCAGGCACAGAGGTGAGACTGTCTGACCTGTGGTCCTCGTGGTCTTTTTATTTTCCTTTTTTAAAAATGGGAGTTAAGTTTTCCCTTTTGCAGTCAGTGGCTACATCACTGGATTGCCAGGTGTTCTCACATAAGAACGCGTGCCTGCTCCTATCTGCCTATAGAAGGCCTCATCTGTTCGGTCTTCCTGGTTGAAAGCAGTCTCCCACTAGAAAGTGACCTGCCTCTGCTCTCCCTTTCATCATCTCCCACAAGCTCTTTGATTCCCACGTGGAATTTCATGCATTCCAGCTCATTGTTGACCATTGTGGAGAACTGCCCTTTGGTTGAAGAGCCACCCTCAGGACTACCCTGCATGAAAACAAACCAGAGGATAAAGGTGATGAATTTCCCTTGAACAAAACTCTGTCCTCCAGATGAAAGTGGCAAAATGTCACCTCAATGCTCCATGCTAATTATCTTACTTTCAGCTGAAACACTGATATTTCCAGCTATTCTTGGCC
The DNA here is from genome assembly GCF_020740725.1 of Corvus hawaiiensis. Taxonomy (NCBI): domain Eukaryota; kingdom Metazoa; phylum Chordata; class Aves; order Passeriformes; family Corvidae; genus Corvus; species Corvus hawaiiensis. The sequence goes on from NC_063214.1 coordinate 39,247,592, forward strand.
AGCTGATTCCTCCTGCTGGCACTATGATAGGAACCCCGTTCCCTCCATGAACAAAGGAGGTTGGCAAAGGACTGGGAAATACGTAGCACAGAACAACCTTGCTCCAGCAGTAACACAGACTTGGATCAGCACGTGCCTGCTTGGCAGTTCACCTGCCACAGAAGGTGACTTGGAGCCAGCTCTGTCTCCTTGGTTGTAGCTATTTTTGTGCAAAATGTAATCTCAGAAGCAGAACTAGTAACAGTGGCAGGAGGCATAGATACAAAATTATTTCAGTCCTTCACCTTCCCACAGGACACCAAAACATGGCAAGAAAGGACTAAGGCAAGCAGAAATCAGAGGTGTTAAGTTTGGTGTATGTCTTTAAACTATGAATCCCTAATATTGCTTTCCTAGGTAAACAATTACTGAAGTTACCATAGGAACACTGACTTGACTAAAATAGTCTTTGTATTTTGAAGATGACTACTTTTTTGAGACCCAGCAATGTGGCTGCTGTTCACAAATTAGTTTCTGTCAAATTAATTAATTATGTATGGCCCATTGAAGAAGCAGGTGCACCTCAACTTTTTACTGGCACTGAGCAAGCTCTTGAATTTGTGAAATGGGGATTTTTTTGTTTTTTTTCTTTTCATTCCTGAAATGGAAGAGGCTGATGAAGAAAATTAGTAGATAAATTACTTTGAACTATAATTAAATATCAAATGCAGTTCCCTTCTCTTATATACCTCTTTTTCCCTTAGATAAATCTATCTACACAACCACCCAAAAACTTTTCTCTGTCAAACTTTCTTCCTTCAACTATCAATGCACACTAAAAGAAAATACAACTAAGAGAAATGCAGCTTTCTTTTTGGATGCTTTATGACTCTAGATGTATAAGGGTGCTTTATTAAGACAAAACACAGTTGAATGGGCATATCCTATTTTTACTTGGGGCTTCTCCCAATATCTCTTCTGGCTGCTTCTTTCAAGGTCAAGAGCTGTGCCATGGTAGCCTGCTGGATGAATAATTTAATTGGTGATGGATCCAAATCATTTACAGTAACGTGTGAGCATGAAAAGCTTGGATATTGAGAATGGATACATAACACAACTTTCCTTAGCAGACATAGGCTACTGTAATGTGAAATCTACCTCTGGTCATCTATACTTCCTTCATGATAGGAACTGGTGCTTGGCTGATACAATTAGTGTCATCCCCAAGAAGTCTTCAAGTGAGTGTACCTTAAGATTGGCCAATTTATGAAAAAAGACTAACTGAGAAGCAGATACCTGCCTTATAAACTCTTAGGCAGTATGAACGTGACATGGTTTTCATAAAAAAGGAAAAACAGTATTTAAGAACTGTCTGGTTAAGAAATTGTCAAGACAGGTATAAACTTCTTTTTGAAGACTGAGTGAAACAACCATCTGTTTTTTCCCCAGCATGGGCCACTAGCTAAACATGAAGTTTAAATGATCACTTCTCCACTTCTCCTGTGTTTAAACATCAGCCTGTGCATTAAAGCAGCTCAGACACATGGTGTGCTAAAGAACACTGAGCTTATTCATTTGTCAAACCTACCCTATTGTGCATATTTCTAATGCAGCTACTCCTACAGCATTGAGCTGACAGAAATGCTTATCACAGTGCAGCCCCACTGAGATTCCCAATATGAATTCTGACCTTAAGAAGCCGTGTGGAAAATCCAACTGCGACACCAAGAAGTTCTGAGACATCATTTCAGACTTAAATAGGATGTGAAATAAAAGACATAAATGAAAAAAAATTATTAGAATTGTGTCTCTGAAGGTCTCATGTATGAGCACTTGGATGATCTCTGAAGGCAGAAGAAGTAAAAAAGAATAAGGAATAAGTAAGGTAAAAATGAAACGCTCCTTGTGTATTGGTAGGAAAAATTCAGTGCGTTTTCTTTTTTTTTTTTTTTCACCAGTACAGCTCTACTGCACTTTATTAGAAAACTGCTGCAACTGTTCCATGTTTCTAGTGCAGCTCTAGGGTAGGCCAAGTGTTTGCCTTACCTGCATTCCCCACTTTTCTTAGAGGTGGTCATGTCCTGCTAAAACAAAAAATGTTAAAAAATTTGGAAAAGAAGTAGAGAAAATCTGCCATTCCCTGTTTACTTGATATGAAGCTGGGATGAGATGAAGATGGGTCTCATTAAAGCCATATAACATCCAAATCCTGCATAAAGATAGAAAAATATTTATTCTTATAGAGGTGAATGTGCTTTTGCTTGGTCCTAAGCCAGTACCCACTGAATAAATAGCATAAATGAAAACAGCTTGAAATAATAGTCCAGATCTAAGAAAGAGAAACATCTGAAGCTCTCAGGTGTCTGGAGTACATGACAGAGAAGAAGACTGGTGGTTGTATGTAATGCCAAAACTGCAGTGATGTCTATGCACATGTTAATGCAAGGAAGGCAAAGAGGTATTGTTTTAAGCAGAGATAAAATGTTGTGCTGTACAGAAAAAAGAACCAACCCAGAACTCTCACTCACACAGTCGAATTTCATATGTAAATTGGCCCCAAAACACTGCTTTGTTCACAGGTCTATTAACCCCTATGGAGGAAAAGAAACAAAACTGTCATAATATGGTCAAGTTTGTTAGGACCATGTTTGAATAGACAATTCCCTTCTGAGTTGATGTTAACATTTCAACAGTAAAGAGCTTCTGTTTGTTAAGCTTTTTATAAATATTGATAATACTTCTGATTTCTTGACCCTGTTGTTTACAAATAAAACAACATGATTTTGCTTACGTGGAGTTTAACGTCTTTGAAACCAAGGATGCAAAAGCTTTGCTGATGCAATGAGGGAACCAACTTCACAAGACATATACCCTAGATACACAAAGTATTTGTAGCCTCTTTGATATTGACACTACTGACATGCCTTCAGCAGCAAGAGGAAGCCTGTTAATTCTTCAGAAGTACCCTTAATAATTTCAGTCAAAAAAGAAAATATAAAGAAAAGGAGCTAAGTGTGGAGGAAGACGGTAAAACAACTGCAGAGAGTACAATCAACTTGGCAATAATTTGCTGCATAAAAGAAGATATTGAGAGTGTACATTGCCATATTTTCTTTGTGGTCATATTGAAGAATTTTTTTCCAAATATAAAAAGTATGTTGTTTTTGTTGACCGAAAATAAATTATTCCTGTAGCCAGAAGTGAGTTATTCAAAGATTGCATCTGGAACAAATAGAGATTTTTAAAATAGCATTAGAAAGATGACAAGAATCACTTTACCCATATTCAAGGCTTGTTATTACAATTTAGCATCTAGGCCAGCTATCAGATCAATTGATGTGAGAGCAGTATTCATCACACCACATTTTGGGTTTTTGTGACATAGATTCATTACTTTTTTCTACAACTTTTCTCATACCAAGATGCAATATCAAAATGTAATTTAACAAACCACATTCTCTTCAAAAATCATGCCATCTGAAACACAGAACTTTGCTCTGTTGCAGACCTGTAAACTGCAGTCCTCCAGGGTTTTAATATCACAACTGTCAATGTAAGTTAAGTTTTATGGGTTTAGTATGATTTGAAAGCTCTTCACATTATCATCTTGCTGTGTGACCTTTTCCTGAACCTGATAAAATAATCAGGATTTTGATTCAAGTAGAAAAACAAGATGAGAAGTAGTTAGCTACAAATATTTTAGAGCTTGCTTTCTCATCAATTTCATATCATCCTCTGTTTTTTGTCAGTGAGAGATTGGGAAGTCAATATTCCAATATTTTAGGGCTTTTTGTGTGTTTTTTGGTTTGGTTTGGTTGGGTTGGGTTTGGTTTGGTAGTTTGGGGGGGATCATGGGGGGGGGGGGAAGTTTGTGTTAAAATCAATTTACAGAGAAAGTAAGAAATGCAAAACATTCAAATGGACCCTCAAAGAAACTCCTCCTCATACGTTCACACCCCCAGATGTGGCAGGTGCAGATAACAGTCACCAAGAGGGAGAAGCACATCTTCACTTTGTGGAGCTGGGAATTCCACCTCACTACACCAATCAATGACAGAGTACAGAGATTGCTCCAACTTTCATCTAAGCCTAAAGACCAGCTGCACAATGGAGAGTGAAACTTTGGAATTAGACTCTTGCTTATAACCAGGTTGAAAATATCCACAAATTAAATCAGCAAATTTCATCTTCCCAAAGTAGCACTATAAAAATGTCTATATAGTGAAATCCCATCAGTTTGCTGGTGATGGTTAGTGTTACTCAAAAAAACCAAAATTTATTTCACTTAAATATTTGCCTTAACTGGAGTAGAATACGTAGCACAAGTCATCACTGATTGGCCCTTTAGAGGACATTTTGCCAAAGATGTCAAGAATTTCTGACAACAAAGAGGTTTTAGTAGGCCTTTCAATAAAGTACTACATTTTTAAAATAAAATCCTCAATAAATAGCTATTTTAAACAAAAGTGAAATTGAAGCTGATAAGTGAAGTGATGTATTTCAAGAATTCAGAAACTCTGCATATTTTCAAGACTTGCAGACATGAAATATCGGGCAACAAAAGAGGAACTAAAAAAATCTAACAGGATACTAAAAGTCTTTTTATACTTCTTATATTACCCTTTACTGTTTCCTGCAAAGGACAGTAGCATAATGCAAATATTTTTATATCTTTTTGGCATTTAGATACTGTATAGATAGAAGACACACTTGGATGATATTCCGCTTTGATAAGCTTTCAAAATCTGCATGAGAAAACAAGGTTGGAACTAGAATTTCTGCAGCTTCATACAGATCTAGATTAAGAAAGACTATCAAGAAAGAACATCTAAAAGGTCTTCTACTATTTAGAAACCTTGGAATTGACATTTCAATGCTCCCTCTTCCCTTCACTTACCAGAGAAAAAGCAAACAAGTAGAATAAAATTACTTTTGCCAAGAATGAGTACTGAATTGCAAACCTCAATACATTCCCCCCCCCCCCCCCCCCTCCTTCTGTACATAATCAAGAAGCCATTTGTTCTGCAGTAAAAGCTGCTTGATGTATTGCCTCAAAAGCACTGCAAGGAAGGCTGATAACACACTTCACCATTTTAGAGGCAGCAGGGACTGCACATGCTCAGTGCAGTTATCACCTAGGAAACAAATGATTGCATCTTATTTTTGGCATAAGGCTGTAGGTGTAGGAAAGATCTGAAATACGCTCCCACACAGAGCTGAACTCATTCCTCATGATGCCAACCGGAGTACCGAGCGGAGCCGCTGGAAGCACCTCCTAGTGGTAGCCAGGGAACCACCCACGGGCACTAGACATGGCATCAGGGCTCCTCGCCACGTGAATTCCCCAGGAACAGGCTGTTCCGGCCGGCAGAAGGCACAAGTCAGGCCAGGCAAACATAATAGGCTCTTTGGAGCTGAAGATCTCCAAATGAAATCTGTGAGGCACCCAGAAGTAGCATGCATCAAGATGTAAAAGCATTCAAATGGATTTTAATGAAACAATTAATTTAAGTGCTCTTCAGAACTTGATGCAAATTGCCTCTGCATCAGAGCATTACAGCAGGAGGCTTAATATATTGATAGATTTTAAGGCCAGAAGAGACCATTATGATCATCTAATCTGACTGCTTGCATAGTACAGGTCAGACACTCTCGCCCGAAATTCTGTTAGTAAAGCCCATAACTTTGGATTAAGCAAGAGCATCTCTTCCTGAAAGCCATCCAAACCTGATTTAAAGAATTTTAATGATAGAGAATCCATTGCAGCCCCAGATAAATTGTTTAATGGGATATTATCATAACTCTTAAGGTTTTGCCTCTTATTTTTAATCTTCAATTTCCAGATTATTACCCACCATTGTTTTTCAAGCAAGCAGTTTGCAGTATAATTGTGACCTACTTGGAAAGAGCTTGATTGTGAAATCTTGAGCAGCCTTGATGATCACAAAATATGTACATGCAATTGCCTTTCCATCTTTTCTTCCTTCTCTCTGAAGAGTCATGTTTTTAATGTTCCTAGTACAGGCATGTCCTTACCTTTGTTAAGTGGATCAGCATCATTCTTTCTATCTTGTACATGTAAATATTTGCCATGAAAAATGTAACTTTCAGGAAATAAACCTTTGGTTTAATTCTGGTGTCATTATACAGGATTTTCCTTAAAAGGGAACGTCTGTAAAGCACTATAGGCATAAATTCATATCGAAGTTGATATTTTACTCTGTCTTTTCACATGGACATGTTTACTGCACAGTTTAGTGAACCCAGCTGCAAGAATGAGCTCCTGTAAGATTATTAATGCATTACATGGTCCCTTTAGCCCTTATTCCACAGCTACCTGCCTCTTTAGACATGTCTGGAGTGCAAAATGATGTTTGATTCTAACCTTAACACACATGTGTACAACCTCACTGACAGCAGAAAAGAACACTTGTGATTTATACCCAGAAAGGAAATGAGAATGACCTCTTCTAGAGAGATGCACAATAAAGAGAATGATATAAAAATGCTGATTTCATTAACTCTGACAGGGTAATACTGGTATGTGTGCCATTTAACAATCTAGTCTGCAACTATAATGACTTTCAGCATGCATCCTATCTGTACTGTGATGGTTTATCTGCTACCACTAAGATTAAGTTTTTCTTTTTGTTTCTACAGTGCCTGGTGCAACAAGGCCCATGGTTAGGGACACATGCATGTTATTATAGCAGAAATAAGAAATGCTAACCATAGTTCACTTCAGTGGGACTCAGTGTGCCCATATGGTCTGTCCATATGGAGCTGATTTCAGGATGGGTTCTTTATGTGCAGAACCTTACTGGTTCATAGATAAAAAGATGAAACTTTCAATAAGGAAAATTAGTAGAGAATAAAAAGTAAACCTGGTGGACAGAGACCATAATATTATTTTTCCTTTCAAATCTCACAAATTAAGAACAAAGACAAAAATAGCAACACAGAAATTAAAATCATGACTACTTAGATTTGAGATGCTCATTAATTATGAATATCACTCTGCATGTTAACACAATGTTAACACTATAGCCAGGATGTATGCTGAGAGAATTGATAGCTAAAAGCAATGATCATATGTGGGGAGGCTGCTTCTGTCTTGAGCAAAATAATGGATACCTCTATTCCAGCCTGATAATGTTGCACAGCTTATAGACTACTGCTTGGTAGGCTGAGGTTAATATGATCATGTAAAAATTCCATGTCTCAAGACATCTGTGAAATTATTTCATCTTTGCAAAGGGGAATGCACACAAATCAATGTTAATAACAACATTCATATCTCTGACTTAGTCAAATGCCTTTAAAGCTTGATGATAATAACAAGCTGAAATCAGCAAAGTGAGTGTAGTGAGATGCAGCTGAGACAAGGATCAAGTGATAAGAAAGGAGAGCATTTCTAGCATCTAAGCCACTGCTTTTGAAGGCTCTGTCCATTGAAAGCAGCTTGACCCCCCTCCAACACATTTATTACTACAAACAACTTTTCAGAGAGGCTGTATAGCATGGTTGCCAGCAATCCTGCTGCTTCAGTGCAGGGTCTGTGATGAAACACATCACAAAGTGAAGATAAAAGATGGCATTTTTTCTTGTACAGAAATGACTTCTTATGATTTAAGGCTGCAGGACAAATACCTCTGTAGGTAAATTTGAAGAGGTATAAATGTATGGATCACAAACAGTCTTTGCAGCCTTTATTAACATTAATGTGAGTTTTTGTACATGCCTAAGGGAACAGCAGACCCCAGTAGCCCCATGTTAGGATTGTATTTACTCTTATAATTACTGGGGTTTGTTCATTTTAATTTTTATGTTCTGAAGCCACTGTTTACAGCAAACTGTTCTATCCCTTCTGCTTTTTCTTAATTGTAATTATGACAAGAGTGTGTTAGACTGAAAACAAGTCACACACTTTCTTTATTCCTCATTCAGATTTTCTTCCCACTCCCTTGTCTACAAGTTGCTTAGTGAATTTATTCTGGAGCTTCTGTCCTTTACATGCAGCTTTCATAAAATATCACTTTTTGGGTACAATAGCTCCAGAACTGACCACGTACTTCCTGCTCCCATACCTGTAGTCCACAGAGAAGCTTACGTGGGATATGGGAAGGAGGATGTGAAAAACACTTCATACATCGCATGTATATACGTTGTAATAAATTCAGGACTGGCACAATATTTTTATTGGATTTTATGGTTGTATTATTTAATTTCTTGTTTACTCTCTGCCTTTGTAAAGGAGATGGATTGTAAAATGACTCCTCTGCAGTAGTCAGAATCATAACGTATATAAAGTGATTTGATTTATTACACAGGCCACAATATTTTAAGACTTCAAGTGTCACTTTGTAATTAAAGTGTCGGAAGAGCTGGGATGATTTAGAAGGGTAATGTAATGAAATTATTATTCTGAGGTTTGTCTGTTTCTTGTAAATTTTGTCTACTCCTGGCATGTGCATTAGTCGTGTGGTATTTATAGCATGGGCTTTCCAAGCATAGTTTCAGGGATTAATGTATGAAAAATTAATGTATAAATCTTTGAAAATCAGATTAGCAGGATAAAATAATAAGGCCATTGCCAAAATAAGAATAACAGCCAGGCTTCCTAATGTGTTAATGCTCTTTTGTAGGGCTCTGAAGATAGAGCACAGGTTTAAATGTGCCACGCTTTACGCATAGCACTAACTGTGCAGATTCATCTCGCCCAAGGGAGTCCTCTGTGCAGCACAAGCTAAAAGCATTGAGGACGTGGCCAAGCAGAGGGAAATTTGAGCTCTCAAATGGTGATGCTTATTGCTCACACTTTTGCTTCAAAGCCACACTGGTAAATACATTCAGCCTGCGTCACTTCCTTGAAGGTTTTCAAGCTCTACTGTGAACCACTCTTCCCTGCAGCTAAACTCCAGTTCAAGGTAGATGTAAACATGGTATTCAATCTATGTTGGTATCACAATGGACTTCCAAATGCCTTTTGAATACCAAGATTATTTTTCATTATTTGTAACCATGGTTTTGTGACTAATTAGACAAAAGTTACCATGAGATTATTTAGCAAGATTCTGTTTCAGAACAGGACTCCCTTGAGATGCCTTAGTCTATTTCATCAGCTTTCTGTCTGCTTGTCCAGAAGGCACCAGTCTGCCTCCTCCTCTCTCTCCTAGTCCTCTCCATCTGAAATGATTCAAATGTCTATCTCCAGAGACCTGAACTTAATCCCTGTTTTACCTGCCACATATCCATGGAGACACCTGCTTGCAGGTAAATAAATGTATGCATCTTAACTCCCAAAAGAAACTGTATCTGCCAGATACAATTTGATTTTTAATTCGTTTCACCCTTTTTCTTTCATAAGGCTACACAAAGCCTTTACATTCTAAAAACAAACTTTGCAAGGAAATGTCAAAATAAAGCTGTTTTCATTTGAAATTTAGCAATTAATAAAATATTTTGCACATGAGTTTTTCTCTTGCCTGTGTGTGTTTGTTCTGAAGCCAGATTGTGTGTCTTCAGATGTTTGAGGAAATATTTAAAACAAAAAAAAGGTCAGTTTTTCATTAATAAACATAGGTTTGATCACTCTAAAACTAAAGCAAACTGATCTTGAAATTGGCTAAATGCATAAGAGGAAATTAGGACAGATGAACATTTACTCTGAACGATTTTAATGAAATACATGGACTTTTTATTTGAAAATGGAATTCAGGCTATGATTCAATAAACTAAAATGAAACAAAATGATTAAAACTTTTAGACAAATCATGTAATAAACCCAACATATAATGGTTCTGACTTTTTTTTTTTCCTTTGGTGAGGAACTGATATTCTGTTTATTTTTCTTTTGATGTACAGTGGGTTGGAGGATTCTTTTCCCTTTTAGGAAAAGTGGAAGAAGAAAACGAAACTGAAGAAAGTTATAATTACTATTATTCAAACTCAGACTCAAAATTTAACATCTATTTAAGTAAGATCAGGAATGAGGATCCTCAGTGTTCTCTATATTGCTATATTTTCAGATGAGAGTCTTTCTCCTTCCCACATTTTAATTGTTCTGTACCCTCATACAATATGTGCTGCAATATTAAGGAAACTGAAAATTTAATGGTGTTAAAGTTTAAAAAACTGTCAATGCAGCTATTATTCTATCTCCTTTATTCCAAAAAAGTATGTGGCAGCTGCAAAATCTTCCTTAAAAATTCTGATTATTCTTTGGTTGATTGCAAAAAATATAATTTTTTAAAAATTTGACTAGGCACCTTTTTTCACACACTGTTTAATGAAAATTACTCATTTTCATTTATTTTTTTTAATGACCAGCAGCATGATATATTCTGTATCTTGCAAGCTTTAATATTTTCTCCCAACACCATCTTTCACAATATTATTTATATTGTATTAAAATTTGAAATTTTTATCATATTTTTTTATTTCTGCCAAAAATATTTTTTTTTAAACTTGGAAGAGCATTTTTGCTAATTAAAGGCTCAAAACACAAAATAGAGTTGATTAATAATGAAATGAACTCTCTGAAAGATTGGATTTTCATGGTTTATCAAAATACAAATTAATTTCCAAGTATCCTAGCATATTTTTCTTCATCTTTCAGGATTCTTTTAAAATTGGGTGTTACTAGGGAAATCATCTGGTAAATACAGATTATTCTGTATATGTACCTACTACGTTTGGTGTAATACACAATAATATCTTTAGTAATATATATATATATAATTGTGTTGCAGACTCATTTTACAATAAATAGTAAGAAATAGGTGTTTAGACAATGCATTACAGATCCTTGTGAGGTAGATGTCTGAAAAGGCTGTAATGACTGCAAGTAAAATCATCCATTTCTCTACCTTGATCATTAAAACCTGGACAGACATACTCAGGTGCATACTTTTGCAGTACTATTTTTACTTGGTAAGACTTGAAAGTGAAAAATGTTTAACAAGTAGGTACCCCAAAATTTGGGGCATTCAAAATTATTAGTCTTTAAGAAAAAAAAAAGTGTTATTCATGCCTTGTTATCAAAAAGGAGCGGCCAGAATCAAGGAATGAAAATAACTTGCTGGAAGACTTTTATTATAGAATTCAGCATGAAAACCTTCAGCTTTAATTCTCAGCAAGGAAAAGACTTGAAATCAGTCCAGGCATGAATATGAGCCTGGCACTCTCTGAGACATCCTCTTTGTTTGTTGTTTCCATAGTAATTGCATTTCAAAGTCAACATGCGTATAGACTCCTTTAGTCAAAATTGGATATTTTATTTTAAATAGTTCTGCTTTACATCTTCAATACTATTTTTCTAGAAAGCAAGAAATACTCCATGTCATATATTTGCTCATACAACTGGTATTGGTGAACTTTCCTTTTATTTGTAGGAAATGTCCTGTTCACTGTTAAAAAAGTTACTTATCTCTTAATATTTATTGTTTCTATTTCAGAAGGTTGTCTAGAAATGAAATATAATAAAAGTCACAAAACAATTGATATTGCAGGAATTTGTGTTCTCTGATCTGTACTTTGAAGTGTATAGGTGGCATAGCTCTCATTTAAAAATTAGAGCATTTATCCAGCCTATTTCTTTGTAAGGATGGTTTTGTAGAATTAATGCAAACTTATCAGTGCAGCTCAACAATGCATAGGCAAGTTAATTTTTGTGATAGATGCCTTTGGCAACTCAAGCAGCAACTCATGCAGGGATGTTTTTATCTCTGTTGCTTTCAAGAGGTAGGAAAATGTTTCAGTGAAGATGAATTCAAACTAGTGTCATACTGGGGAGCAGCACAAGGCATCTCTGCTGGGCTCAAGGACTGCTCAGGTTTACCCTGGTGAGGCAATGCATGATTAAACGTAAGGTTAAGATCACCTTTCTTACATCTCACCCTCCTTCAGATGTCTGAGTCTGAGCTTGTTACCTTGTATTTTCTTTCTAGTGGTGGAGAGAAATTGTCACCTTCTGAAAAGGATTAAACTGAACTATCACGGTTGTCTGTTTCAGGGTGAAATGACTGGACACATAGAAGGAGACAAGTGGAATGTACTGCAATCAGCTCTCTTCTGCATTATGTTCCTGAAAATTAAACTTTGTTATTGTTGTTAGTTTTGATACATACTCTCAAACACATTAAAAACAGGATTTGTGTGGCCTCAGCACAGGACTTCTTTGTTTCTCTCCACCTCGTTATCTTTATCTGAGAATTAAGGCAAAATACACATTTATATGTCATACCAATGCATTAACCATTTGCAGTTCTCTAGATGATGTGAAATATTCGAAGCCCAAAATGTTACACATGGAAAGATATTGATCACACTGAAATCAAATGCATGCAAGGACAGTTTAAAAAAACAAAAATATTTAAAAGTCACCCATAAATGTAGCTGTCATGGAAAACACCTGTCACCCAAATAGTAAGGCTGAATTCCTCCAACGTTTTTCAAGAAGTGAAATAGAAAACAGGTGTTTTGCCCTCATGAAATGAAGACAGTCCCAAAAGTAGAGCAGAACTGACACTTACTTCCAGTTCTGGGAGATCCCAAAATACCAGACCTAGAAAACTTGAGACATCACTCCATATAGAAAAGCTACAGGCAAATGTTTTTAGGAATCTCTGAGCTTTGCATCTTTTCACAGGGGAATCTGACATGGCATTTGAGGCAGTGTTTGCTTTTAATCACCATGTGCAAAATAATAACCACATACTGAAAAAAATGCAGACTCCTCAAGAAAACATCCATACAAAAGGGTTTGAAGTCCCTTCTCTTCACCGGCATCTTCTTATTTTTGGTGTAAGGGGCAAGATTAACCATATGTGTGTTGGCAGTAATTTTCACACTATGACTCACTTTCAGTCCTTCTCTCACTCTGTATTTATCACTCCTTAGCGGTGAAGAGATCTTCGGTCATGCTGGTAGGCATGTGCTATCAGGATGCACAATATTGCCCTGCAGTTTCCACGTGTTTAAATGCATTTTACCTAACATAACATTAAATGTGGCTTTGTTTCTTGCGAGTGGAAGATCAGGTTCAAAATAAATTGGCAGTACTTAATGCTAGATCACCCTAAAATTCACTAATGTACACAAAGCTTCCAGCAAACCCTTTTATGTGCCTGACAATGAGGTTATTTGAAAAGTGTTTGAAAAGAAAAATTTATGGTTGGTGTGTCAGTCCAAGTCTGTGGCGTGCAAAAACCCAATTTTGCATCAGTGCAAGTGAGCACACACACACACACACAAAAATCCTTTAATTTATAATGTAGCTAAAAACTCCTTGTAGGGAGACAGACACGTTGTGCCTATTATATCTGAATGTGAGCAAATGGGTGACAAAAGAACCTGGCATAAGCAGGAGGGCTTTTAGCATTTTCATGTGTTCTTATAAAACTGGAAGAAGCAGTCTAAAGCTTCCTTAGAGAACTCACTCAGAAATCTTTGCTTCTCCAACCTCCCAAGTGGTCTGCGAAGTCACAGTGCTCAGAACCCAATCAGTCCTTCAGTTTCTGAAATTAGCCTTAGCACTCAAGACCTTCAAAAATTTTATGCAATTTGGGGTTTTTTTGTTGAAACCATACTTTAACTAAAAGACTGGGATGATAAAGTTGTTTAGGCCAAGCCCATCTCATATGACCAGGGAGAATTTAAGATTAATTTAACCATTTAAGTCACAAGAATCTCTTACATCAGAAATATTAAACATATTTCTTCTTAAAGTCTTTAATTTGTCTTATTTAATACCCTGCACAACTGATGCACCACTTGCTTTCTAAACTATTTATTTCTGGTGTATTCTATATGTTTGTTCCCTGGCCTGGGGAAAAGAAAGGATTTCCAGGAACACGCTTGGCCATTCATTTCTTTCAAATGTTTTTCTAGGTATATTAAGCCTCCCAGAACCTATAACTGGTGCACAAATAATGTTTTCAGTATTCATGTGAATAACCTCAACAAAATCTGCTTTGTTACCACCCACAAAATTGTTAAGCTTTTTTTTTTTTGTTCCAGACCTTTGCTTTTTCTTCTGAAAAGTAGAAAATAGGCTTACTTTTTTAAATTTGTAAAACATACTCCAAATCTTTGTGTCTTTTGCTTTGTAACTACTCTAAGGATCATGCTGTCAAATATCAAGGAGGTATACGTTGTATTATTTGCACTGTTGTGCAGTAGAGACCAGATGCCTGGTGACATCCGTGCTGAACATACCACTGGCTGCAATTGGGCAATATTTAATCCACTTTTGTCATAGGAATTTCAAAATAAAGGCTCTTGTTGTTCATTTCCCTGCCACCTCAATGGCCCTTGGCAGATGCACTATGGATCCAGGAAGAGCAAGCTTGTACAGACACTTCCCTGGAGTAATTTCCCTTCCTCAAAGAATTTAGGGTTCCGAGACATGGTGCATTCATGTTCTATGATTCTGTGGCTTATTCTTTCCTGAATTTATCTGGTCAGTTTTTGAACTCATGAAAATTTTCAACTACAATGAACATAGCAGCTTAACTATGACTTGTAGGAAGAAAAAAGTCTCTTTTTGCTTGTTTCAAACACACTGCATTGAGTAGGAAAATGAGAAAAATCACTTATAATTCACTGTCTCTTTGTTACTCAAAACTGTCAGCTATTATCAGAATAATTTTACATTGGAAGGACTTTTCTTTCCCCATTTTTCCAGATGCCTAATGTCTTACCAAGACATTTTTTTCTTTATTCAGAGAGTTTTCAGTCTGAGTAATAGAGTTTCCTATCCACCGTTTGCATTGAAGTGAAATTGAATGTCAAGGTCTTATTTATATATTTATTTAACTGTGGATTAATTAGTGAAGTTCTAGAGAGAATGCAAAATTCAGTACGATTTGATTCTTCATTACAGTCATTATTTGGAAGGCAAGGGGGGAAATCAGAGACCACATATTATATTTGAGTCTTTCATGCAGCTGGGCCTTTGAGTACTGTCACACAGTTATGGAAGGTTAATAAGATTTTTTGAATTCTAAACAATATATGTCTTTTCCCCTTATCTTTCACATGCTGCAGAGAGGTTTAAATTAATAGAAACGTGAGTGGAGCTATTATAGTTGTCTTCTTTGTTATCTGCATTTTCTCCCTGCACTGATCTGGGAATGAAGGACCACGTGATCTCCCCTCTGTAGAGCTGGGGAAGCAGAAGGAAGACACACATCATTCTGTGGACCCATTGGGCTTGCAGGTCATCTCCTCCTTGCCCATTCCAGCACATTCCCCTGCTTGCAAATCTTAGAATAATAAGCAGACATGAAGGTAGCAATCTGGGAATTAGAGAACAGTTGCTTTCCACAGCTTTCCTTCTCTCATTGTAGCTCATGGAAGATGTCTGTATGTTGTATATTGTAGTCCGTCAGCACGGTTTTAACCGATTTGCTCCTTCTTCCAGAGTTACCAAGATAAGCGGGGTTCAGGGGAGGCAAAAACTGCAGAACTCATTAACAATAACAATCACAAAGTTTGAGGGGTTCTCTGAGGTATCTGGAAGTCTAGCCAGCTAAACTTCTTCTCAAACTGAAATGAGGTGAAACTTACGGCAGGTAAGGATAATATTCAAAGGAGAATCTGAAAGCAGCATATGATATTGATTTCTTCTGTACATATGTTCTTTCCATTAGAACTGACCCCATTTAGTCACATTTTTGTGAGGTTTATTTTTCATTGTAAAAGATATTCTGTAGGTGTGTAAATTTCAGGGTCTTTTGCCATCTACAAAGTTTTTATTTACCTCAGAAAATCTCTCAGATAAACTTTAGAAAAACTGTAGTATTCTCCTCACCGCTTTTGAGTATTTAAAGGACTTTTTGGTAGCATGTTGAGAGGATCAATTTAAGAATAAAATAACGTGTGGTTGAATTTCAGAGAAAAATATGCATTTGAACTGCTTATTTGATGTACAAGTCCCCCTTCTACCTATAAGAAAAAGCTAGGTTTAAGGGAAGCCCTGCTGCTCTTGGTCCAGAAGAGGTTATATGAGGTGACCTCATCCTCCAAGGGTCCCAGCTGATTTATATCCCTGTACCTGTCCCAACTGATTCTCTCATTCATTTTCCAAATTTAGTTTTTTGACACTGCACAGCTGTGTTTGCCTTACCACCAGCAGCTGCTGAGACCTGCTCTGTGTTAAATGTCACTCTCATGGTTTTTAATACACTGTTGATTATCTGTTTGCCAAAGTGTACACACACAGAAAACCAACACACAGCTACTAGCAGTTTTTATTCTTTTTCTGTTTCTCTGCAGAGCTGGATAAATGGAACAGGATAAGTCTGTAAGAAGCACCTAGAGTCACTTATTAGATACAGCTGGTTCTGAAGATGAGCCCAGCACCACGGGCACCCCAGGAGGAAGCTTCCCCCAGTCAACTTGCAGAGGCATCATTGGAATCAGAGGACACTGGAACAGAGGAGGGAGAGCATAGGCTTTTAATTGCAAGAGTAAAACCCTGCAGTTGGTTGGGACACAGCTGTGGGGAACCTGTCATGATGGCAGAGGATGCAGCTTTGCAATATGGGGGAGTCAGTCCAGGAGAGCTCCAACAGAGCAAAGGCTGGTGTTGCTTCTCCCCTGGTTGTTTCCACCACTAGTTTTGCACAGGGTAGATTGTTTGTCTGATCCCTCAGCAGGCAAGTTTCCCTTGGAAAATTAGTAGAACATTAACCCAGAAAAGACATGAATAATTTCCTTGTAGGTTGCTGACAAACCTTCAGTGCTTCCAACCTCAGTGAGCTCCTAGAAGAGACGGGATTTCCCGAAGCAGCACACTCTTATCCACCTAGTTAAAGCTGGGCCTGCTATCAAGGCCACAGATATGAGCCACATAGTACTAAGAAATTGTATGACACTTTTCCTCTGAAAGTTGATAGGAAAGCACTCAGACTCACTTACCAAAATTTCCACTCTGCCCAGCATGCTCCCAAAAGCCAGAAGTCAGGCCACCTTTCAGCAAAGATCTGAAAGCAGAGGCAAAGTGTAAGTGGAGTGTAACAAAACTGTAGAAAATACTGCTTCAGCATCCCCCTTATATGCTGTTCTGTCATCAAGATTGACAGGTATAAGGCAAGTTTTGTGAAGACTATAGATGGATAGATTGGTAACTACTTTTGTGGTGCTTGCTATCTTCAGTCTGTAACAGGGAGAAACTGGCTTTGCCTTCTGCTATAGTTTCTATACTTTCATTGCTCTGATTGCATCTGCACCTCTTCTCCCTTGCTTTGGCCTGCAGATCAATGATATTTTTCTTACTCCTAGAAGTTGCCTGTAATATTTGGCCTATGTTTTCATACCAGTCTGACTATATGTTTTCTGATGCATTAAGTCTGTATCTAGGTCTCCCAGTATCAGATCAAAAATAACATGGCTCATAATAAAAGCATTGATCAGATAATATTCACTAGTTCATATAATCTGAGCCCACTGGTTTATCAGACTGAATTTCCTGGCTGGTTAATAGACTATCTGTCTTTCCATTCTCTAATTGTCAACTGGTCCTTGTACTTATCAATCTCAAATAACCATATCTTTTTTTTTTCTTTTTCTCTAGACGATTCTGATTTCCACTGGTAATTGGGCAGCATCAACTTTGTCTATCCAGCCTTTGTTAAAACCTCCACAGTTTTATGCTTGACTTTTAACCACAATTAAAATTATTCTCCACTTCCCCATCCCAATTTTTTTCCCCCACTCAACACAGCCAACTAGGCCTAAAATGCCCACAGAATTCCCAAAAAGTATTAACAAGCAATACTGAGGGATACTTCCTTCATGGTGCCATCCAGCTATCAGAACATTTTAAAAGCTACTAATATTACTTGAAACTTTGATTGCTTCAGTATTAGCAGCCCAGAAGGGAAATTACTGCGACATTCTACAAAAGGAAGACATGATATTTTGAAGATCAGCCTACTCAGCTCTGAGGAAATAAAGAATTAATTTTATGAGGTAATGTGAACATCCATTCAATGCTGTTGTTTTTCACTTGGAATGTTCCTTGTCCATAACTACATCAGAAAGCCACAGGCTGTGACTACATGAAGTTCAGTTTAGCATTGCAGCATAGTGTTGAAAATCTGATTGTAACACTGCAAGCAAGCCAGCAGGTGAGCTTCAGGAAGACTTCTCGCTACTCTGGGAGTTTTCCTTCTAGTAACTCTTGACAGGTCTATAAAGCAAGAGGGGCGTGTGTTGCTCCTGAGTCACATTCCTGATTCAAAGCTTCTCATTCATACCATTTCACAGGGAATTCTGTGGTTAACCAGCTGCTTAGGAAACTCATCATATGACAACTCTCAAGACTCAGATCCTTGTTTTGTAACATTGAACATAAAATCTCGTTTGAATATTAAACCAGGGTATTGAATGTATTTGTATGTATGGCTTTCTGCATAAATATAATTCGAGGGATTTTCTGGTTCAGTCTGAGGCTCCACCTCAAGTTTCTCCCAATCTCTGTAGCTTTTCAGCGAAAAATTTAAAATATCATCAGAGATGGGTCTCTCCTCATGTGTAGTATTTTTGTAGCATCCATGGGAGGAACAGTAAACAAAATGGCAACGTTTCCCAAAGAGTCAGGTACAAATAAAATAAAACAAAACAAAACAAAACAAAACAAAATAAAATAAAATAAAATAAATGAGTAGCATTTCTATGAAAAAATCTGTTTTACAAGCTTAACATGGAAACCAGGGGAATCAGCTAAAAGATAGTAAACATCAGAGTATGGTTAGTAATATTTTTGAAAAAGCAAACCCTTGTCCTTTGCCCTTCTTGCTCCAGGCTCCCCCATCACAGGCTCCCTGGAAGCAGGATTCAGGGATAATCCCCTGAATACATGAGGCATAGAAGCCAACAGGATTAAGGCACCTCGTGCTCCTCAGCATGGTCATGTGATGACCTCCTGATCCCGGCAAAGGCATTGTTTCCCAGCAAGGTTCTCACTTCATTTGCCTATATGTTGTTCTTGCCCTCCCTAAGCACGAGGAAATAATTCACAAAGCTTTTTGTAAGAAACAAACCCAAGAAAACCACCCTTACTGATAGCAGTAGTAGCTGAAAAAAAAGAAGGAAATTCATGTGCGATTTGCCCAGCAGTAAAACAACAGTTGTCCTCTTGCAAGGGGCAACTTCAAAGAATGTCTAACTTCTAAATCTGCTCATGCAGCTCTGTCAGCTCTGCTCAGGCTAATGTACAAGAAGAAAGAGGTGGGTGGTCTGGAGGCTGCCCAGTAACATATTGAGTAAAGAACACAGATATGGTGTTTGCAAACTGCTTGATGGGAGAAAAACAGGAGTCAATGGTTTTTTTCCTGATCCAGAGACAGCTGCTCCAAGGGCTTTCTGAAAATCTATTGGTAGATTGTCTGTGTTCCCCACAAAACTGTGGAGAAGACTGTCATGCAGAGTTCTGTGTGTCATCAACTGTGAAAACACTATCAATTCTAGGAGAAAAAGGTCATTTTCTTATGAAAAGTATATTACTTCCCTCACTTCCCTCTGCCACACTCCAATCCGAGAAAGGCAGTTTACACTGAAATGTAAAAATACCAAGCCAAATAATTTGTTCTGGTTCTGCCCTATGTTCACACTTAATCTGAGCACATTTTGGTTTTGCTTCCTGTTAAAAAAAAATAGGTTGCTCACAAATTCTTTATTTTCTCATTTTTAGGTACACTGTTCTTCCTATTTAACTGACTAGACTCTTTCAGGTCTTTTTTTTTAATCAACCATTTATTCTAAAGCATATAAACAAACTAGGAATCCTAAGAACTTACAGTTGATTCTGTGCCCAAATTTTAATTTTACTTCCTCTCCAACTGCCATGGGAAAGCAATCATGTGCTAGGCAGAAGGCAAAAGTTTATAATAGATGCCTGTATTTTGAAACTTGTAGAGGGAGGGGGGGAAAGTCAATTGGCTTTCACCTAGAACATGTGATAATGAGATTAACCCTGAAGTGTATTTTGTGTGTAAATGCATCTCATGTAGGAATGGGGAAGGACATTGAAGAGTGTGCTGTAGCAGAAGTCAGCAGTGAAGCATTCCTGGTGGAGGGGAGGAATTCCTTTCACACGCAGGCCTTTGGAGGGGTCAGAGAGAACACTCCATGCACTGAAGCATAACGCTGATGCTTTCCTGCTGCTCTGTCAGTATGCTGCTGTTTGCCCTGGGTTTTCTGCTAGTCATCCTTCAGCCATCCACCGGGCAGTTCCCCAGAGTCTGTGCGAACGTGCAGAGTCTGCTGAGCAAGGAATGCTGTCCCCCCTGGGATGGAGACGGGTCCCCTTGTGGGGAGCTTTCCAGCCGAGGGTCCTGCCAGAACATCCTTCTCTCTCAGGCTCCACTGGGACCACAGTTCCCTTTTTCAGGAGTGGATGACAGAGAGGAGTGGCCCTCTGTATTTTACAACCGGACATGTAGATGTGAAGGCAACTTCATGGGATACAACTGTGGGGAGTGCAAATTTGGTTTCTCAGGGTTCAACTGCACTGAAAGGCAAGTGAAAACAAGAAGAAACATCTTCCAGCTCACCACCAGTGAGAAGAACAAGTTTCTTGCCTATCTTAACCTGGCAAAGAATATCCCTAGCCAGGACTATGTTATTGCTACTGGCACGTATACTCAGATGAACAATGGCTCCAGCCCCATGTTCAGAGACATCAACGTGTACGATCTCTTTGTGTGGATGCATTATTACGCCTCTCGAGACACACTCTTAGGTGGCTCCAATGTGTGGCGGGACATCGATTTTGCCCACGAAGCCCCCGGTTTTCTGCCTTGGCATCGGGCCTTTCTGCTGATGTGGGAACGTCAGATCCAGAAGATAACAGGTGATGAGAACTTCACCATCCCCTACTGGGACTGGCGAGATGCAGAGGACTGTGTGGTCTGCAATGATGAGTACATGGGTGGCAGACATCCCACCAACCCTAATTTGCTCAGCCCAGCATCAATTTTCTCCTCGTGGCAGGTAAGAACCAGCCAAGGAAAGAGGAAGGGAATTATCCTACCTGATTTTAGGCACATAGGTGAGGTGCACAAAATGGGAGCTTAGTCACACTGCCTGCCCTTAGATATTACTAGAGAGAAAGTAAGCAATACCAGAAAGCAAGTCAGATTTTATGTGGACCTTGCCTTCATTTAGAACTGTTCATATGTAACTTTGACTCATTTCTTTCTGACTGTAGGATTTAGGTTGTTTAATTAAGAACATAAAAGTAAAGTGGAAGGGGGAAAGCTATGCCTTAGTGTCCAAATATGGCCTTTATCAGCTTAAACATGCTTGGTTCTGGTGTGCCAGTCAGGTCAGAAGAAGCAGGATTTATGCACATGAATTTCTAGCATGCAACCATTGCAAAACAATAGGTGACTGAATGATGGAAATAGAAGCAAAGGGTTTTCAGGCGCTCTACCCCTCTCCCAGTGTATTCCTCCTATCCATGAGTTAAAAACTATCAAATTAAACTAACCTGCTTTCAATGTTAAACAAACAGACAAATAAGTAAACCAAACCTTTAGAGCAGAGAAGAATCAGCTCTGTAATTCACAACAATAGTTCAAAGAAATAGCAGAAATAATCTCTGTTGCTCAGAGGAACTGAGAGGCAAACTCAATAGCAATTCCTGCCAATTAAAACCACTTCAAATTAGCCCAGAAAGCACAGGGAAATTACATATATACATAAGTGATAAGGTGTCATGTAGCTGAACTATAGTGTGCTGTTCTGACACTGAGAGCTTTTTCTTGTCTCTTGCTCATCACTGCCACATTGCCTAAAATACAGTGACAAAGGTCTATTAGCTTCAATAGACACACTCCATCATGACAATAGCAACAGTTGCTTCTGGCATTGAAGTCTATGATTATGGTCGTCTAAATCTATCCTCTATTTATTTCTGTAGCAGCAGCCCAAATGAAGGCTGGGCAGTTTCAGTGATTTACCAGAGACAAATTCAGGCAGCTCTGGGATATTCTGGCATATTACAAATCAGCACCCAACTGGGCTTACTGGGCTGGTTGGGCTGTATTTAGTCTTGATTTGTGCTCTCTGAATAATAGAGGGTGTGTATATCTCTAAATTCAAGCATTTGGAGATACAGGAACAGAGCAACTTAGGCTACTCTCGGGCATACCTTTTTCTCCCTCACACAGGTACTTTTCAGGGACCATTCCCAGAAGAATGCTTGCATAGAGACACTGTTTATGAGACTAAAATTATTTTACTGACATAGACATGGATTTTTTGATGTCACTTGGCCTCAGTGTCTGGGAAATTTCCTGAAGACATTTAATTTAGTGTAGGCATAGCCATAAAATAGATTCAGAAACAAACATACAGTTTCATCCCATTTTCTAAGATTCTTCTCATTTCTAACACTTTTAATCTGCATCAACTCTATTAGCTTAATTAGATTGCATTATCAGGAAGAAGGGGATCTTATGTTGTTCTGCACTGAGCTGAATAAATGATTGTGTGAAAATTGTACATGTGGTAAAGTGGATTAAATGAAACCAGAATTGCACTGATTACATGTGTCAAGTGGAGCTATCAATACAGTATATAGGATGAGATAACCAAGGTAGCAGGAGGCAGGTAATACAGAGAAATCAGCAAGCTGCTGGCAGAATTTTCTGAAAGACATGCAGTTGTCAGATAGTTGCATTTAGCTCATTTTCTTTTACAAAGGTTTTATTAATTGTATCAAGATTCTTAAAATATTTCCATCCTGGTAATAACTGCTCAGAAAATTTATTAGAAGCAATTAATATATTTAAGAAACAGGTTTATAATTTTTTATTTAAAGTTAGTTCCCACTAATATATTCTTAAAATAAAGATTTTTTTAATGGAACAAGTTGGTCAAGGAGATATTTTTGTGTAACTTTAATAGGTGCAGGAATAAAAAATATGCTATATTTAAAACTCATTCAGTGTCAGTGTACATAGGTAAGAGCACCTAAGTAATTTGCTGACATTTTCCACATAATTTCTGAAAGTGCTTATCACTTGTATTCTTCAGCCACTTCTGGAAATGTTAAAATTTTATCAAAATTTCCAAAATAAGCAAAAACTTTACCTTCAAAGGGTATTATTTCCCTCTAATATCTTCTATCTATTTATGGCTCTCCCGTCTTATCTAGAGAAGGAATGAAAAAGATTGAACAGATCTGCATTTTCAGTCAGTGAGTTTGGGATAAAGATATTTTTTATTAACCTTGAATCCAAATTTAAACAACTGCTTAATAGGGAATAACAGTCAATACAGTTCCTTCAAGTAGCACAAAGTAAGAGATCACTCTAGAAAATCAAAAGGGAACAAAAATAGCCTTAGCTTGAACCGGAAAACAGCCACGGATCTGCTGCAGAATGCTCTGATTATCTAAGCTCTGTAGCTAAACAGCATGAGTACAAAAAAAAAAAGAAAAAAAAAAAAAAAAAGGAGGATCCAGAAATGTGAAGGAATTTAGGCTTTTAATGAGCATTCGAAATAAAAAGAGGGCAAGAGAAACCTTTGAGTAGCACATCAAAAATATGGTCTCCTTTTTAGAATTTTAAGTTTCTTTCCAAAGCAAAACAAAACAATACCTGCTATGTTAGGAAATGGTTTAGATTTATTTTAAAAAAGGTAAAGTGCCTACTCGCAGAACAGCATCCCTCTTCCTTTTTTTTTAATCCCAAAGAAAGGAGAAAATACTTTATTCCATTGAGGAGTTGCCATGGCAACATGGATACCCATGGATACATGCAGAAATTTTTGCTTTCACCTTACTTTTTCTTCAACATGCTACTGTTACCACTTGGCTAAGTGAATTATCCATCCACATTATTCTCATGTTTGTCATCTAAGTGACACTTCTGATTCCTGCCTCTTTTTTACCAGAAAGACTATCAGGAATCTTTACTGGATTTGTTTGTTTGCTTATCTCATGTTTTAGGGTGGGTGGGAAGGGTTTTCTCATGTTTTCAGTTACTTGTTTGTTATGATTCAAATGTTACACTCAGCATTAGGGCTGCATGAGACATACTAATGCTTTACAATTCTTGCAATTCCATGTCAACTTAACAGAAAACTGTATGGGAATTGGAGCTATTCCATGACATTTTGAGAGATTTTTTGTTGTTGTTGTTTTAGTGATCTTTTCTACAATTATTCAAGATAATGGATTTATTAAAAAAAAAAAAAACAAACTAGTTGAAAATGTCCCTGCCCATGGCAGGGGGGTTGGACTATCTGACCTTTAAAGGTCCCTTCTAACCAAAACTGTTCTATGATTCTAGATAGTAGGAGACGAAATTCTGTCTTCTACAACAGGACTAATTTCGAGAAACAGCTGAAGTCAATGGAGTTGCAAATGCATAAAAGCCTACTGCAAATAAAAGCAGAATCTTTCTGCTGGTAGTTTAGAGTCTGGGAATCCCCACAGTGTGCTAGACATAGGATGAAGAAAATAAAGCTGGAGAATGTAAGTGCTATTTCAGTTTGTTGTTGTGGTAAGCAGGAAACACCACCAACTTCAGCTCCCTCTCTTCTGTCTCTCCTAAGACTTGAGAGAAGCAATTGCATAACGTGGAGAGCTGGCTGCTCTTGGATGTGCTGGGGTAAGCCTGTTGCCAATTCTTTGTTGCAAGCATGGAAAATTTCCCTCAGTACTTCATTCCATATCACCCTGAAGAACCACTTACACAAAAGCAAAGCTACTACAAAAGAGAAACAAGTTACACAAATAGAAAATGGATAAAATGCTTCTGAACTAATAATGACTACTTTAGATCCATTACCTGAAAACATGACTTCATAAGAAATACGAATTCTGCTATTCAGACATAGTTATTTAATTCTAAGTACATTTTATCAGGGAGCTGTATTGCTGGCTGAATAGTCTGACAGCATCATTTGAAACATTATTTTGCATTTATCTTTAAAAACTGCAGGAAATTTTCAGAAATACAAACACCAGAAGCCAGTACTTCTTTATTCTTAAATCAACCAAAGACTTACATTCATCTGCTTGTGGACACCCAAAGAACTCACAAACTCAATGACTATTTTTTTTTTTGCAACTTAATAAGCTGTGATGCCAGGTACAGGCTGGTACATTAAAAAGCAAGAGCCCAAATGCAGGAGGTAAATATAAAGAAATAGTTTGTGAACTCTATTCTCTAATGATATGCCTACATGGATTATAAATTTGAAACATTTCCTGTTAGGAAGAGGTATTTCTTCACATGCCACCTCATGACCACAGCAGGAGGATATCAGGATCTGTGCACAGCAGAAGCAGCCACTTGGGTACCCTCAGCCTCTATGTCCCTGTGATTTGCTGCCCATGGGGTCATGTGTGGGTGACAGTGGAGCTGGGTCCCTGGATGCTTGGCTGTCCACCAGTGTATAGCCATGCTTGCTCAGGAGTCATGGAAATAAAAGATAAAGAACATACACATTCAGAGGTGTATAAATCAATAGCTAGATTAATTTCATTAAAACTGGGGTTTGTTAATAATTCACCAGCAGAAGAAGCCTACCATCTCTCTCTCTAGAGAGAGGTGTCTGAGTGATTTCACAGTAGACATGGAGACAGCAGCAGTGATGGTACAGCTTGGAGACAGCCAGGCAGCAGGCAATCACGGCCTGTCAGACCAGAAGGTGTTAGCGAATACTTCATCAGTACTTGTTAATAGAGTTTTCTACTCTGGCCCAGCACCATTTTGAGGTGCTTAATTGGGTGTAGGTTACCCCCCAAATTCTGGACTGCCTCCAAGCAAAAAGGTGAAACTCAGCCAGCTTTTACTGAAGGCTGAGAAAATACCTTGAAGGTTCCTGGTTAGTTCCAGTGCTGTCAGTCCATGTTGGTCTCATCTCCTTTTAGCTGAGTTTCACAGTTTCCTCAGTTTATGTATGTTCCATAAGGGGAAGAAAGACAATTAAGGACCTTACCCTTTTAGAAGACGTTAGAATTTCTTCAAAGCTTTGCTTTCCATATTTTCTTTTCTTTCAGTCCTCTGCCTGTTTAACTTTTCCATTCCTGCCAATATTCAGCAGTACATGAAGAACCAGATATAAATATACATAATCTCTTAAAACCCTTTAGGTCTGCTACAGATACAGCACCTTTCAAAGTTCCTCCTATAAAAACAAGGTCCCAAATTACAGCTTGTATCTGGGGATTTCCTTGCATTTTCCCAGTTTGGTGAGTAAATATCTTCTGGATTCCACTTAATTAGGATTAAATTATGCCAGGCCCTAATGCAGCCAAAAAAAGAGTAAAAATTAAACCTCTTTATAGCTGCCAAATGTTTTAAACCCAGTGTAAGACCTGTGCTTTAATGACATTCCCAAGCAAGGTTGTGAGAGTAAGTGGAGAAAGACAGAGAAAGACAATGAATCATTGCAAAATCTCTTTTGGCTCCATAACAGGACCCAAGGCTCCAAATCAGGAGTTCAGACTTCATGTAGGACAAGGCAAGGTGAGGGGAGGTGTCAAGGAAGGCCATGAAGTCACATCACATCTCTGTGGCTGGCACACATCAGCAAGTTAAGTGGTTGCTCTGACTGTAGTCTGAAGTGGTTCTTTCAGACTATATAATCTGCAGCTCAACACTATGAAAATATGCTGGTAGAGCTTCTGGAGGGGGGCAGATCCCTGCTCAGGGGGCTCAGAAGACAAGCAGAGGAAGGAACCAGTTCTAAAGGACACAGAGGTGTGGATTAGCCCTTTGAGTGGCTCTACTGCCCCAACAAACTGAGGAACTTCGGATCACTTTGTAAGTGAGCACCTATTTCAATACCACAGAGAATCCTCTTTTCCCAAGCATTCAGGTATATATTACCAGTGTTGAATGCCCTTATGAGCACAGATCTAATAGGCGAAAGTAACCCCAAGAAATCTGTCACAAAATTCCCCAAAGCTTTGAATTTAGAGACAGCAGGCAAAAGACTGAACATTGTTGAAGTGTTCTGTAATGCAGTTCCCTTTATTTTGTCACAGGGCCTGGTCTGTGCATGCAGTTGCAAAGTAAAAGACAAAAGACTTTCCCATTTGCCAAAGGTGTGAGACAGCCTCTACAGTCTGTTTTCTAAGAAACATTCCGAAGAGCTCTGTTCAAGATCTCAGCTGCAGTGCACAGAGGGATATTTTTTGCTGGGTGCTACAAGGTCCAGAGGCAGTGCTGCATATTCTGGACTGCCATCTACTGGCATTTGCTCAGCTCACTATTTACATAATCCTTTCCTCAGAGTATCTTCCGAACAGTTTCCCTGGAACTGAGGAATTCACACAGGCAGGTGCAGCTGGAATTTGAGGATTTGTCCAGGATGAATTGAGAAATTTGCTCAGGACTGTGCTAAAAGGGGAAAAAAATCATGCTTTAAACCAACATCTTTATAGTAAAAAGATTCCTGCTGAAGGAAAAGAAGGCAATGATGTGACCCATTTTATGTATCCTTTATGCAGATTACATCCAGAAAGAACCATTTGACTGATCTATGTTCTATTATCACTTACACATCACATGACAGTTAAAACAACAAATTATCGTTTCAGGATAGATGCTTAATTAATATCACCTAGGTTAAATCTTTCTGGAAAAGCATCCTGCTTAATTTTATGACCAAGCCTTAATTTTTAGTTCAGAAAAAGAAAAAGCAAAAGGTTACAGACAAGCATTTTTATTCCTGGCACTTATGTTGGCATTTCTTGACCATGATTTACCAAATGCCTTGTGGCATCTGGCTTCTGTTTAGGATGAATTTAGTTAGTCAGACAGTTAACAAAGGCTACACTGAAACATAAATGGAAAAAAAAAATAGCGCTCTGATTTATAACCCTCATGACATTAACAATTACATTAAATCCCCCTGAAATAGATAAACAGAACAAAGGGGGAAAGTTTCTTTGTTTAGAAATATATTTGATCTCATGCTTGAAGATTCCCTATCTGAATATCTGAAAACTGCATCTTGGACAGAGCATGCAATTCCTCTTTAAGACACAATAGGGATATATCCCCAGGGCAGTGGGGAAAGGACAAAAGATAGGAGATGGCAGGATGAAGAACCCAGGAGATATGAACCTAGATAAAGTCCATAGGAGAGAGAAAGAAAATCCACACATAGGTAGTTTCTGAGCCAAGTGACAACTGAGAAACAGGTTGAGCATCACCAGCCAAGAAACATTTGCCTTCATCACTAATGTACTTCTTAGGGACACAGAATGGTGCATCTTTATGAACAAAGAAATTACTAGAGCTTCTCCTGAATTGTCCATGTTCCTCCTAATGAGAATCAACTCTGTCAATAATACAAACCAAACATAAAAACAACACTGTAGCTATGGCTTGTGTTTATAACTTTGGGCCTCTCCCTGTCGCTACCTCTCCTTTCTTGGTGGAAGTTCTTAGAAAAGACTCCTTAGAGGCACATTCCTGACCTGAGTCCCTCTTAGAGGTACAATCCTAACCCACTTGGTGAGCTTTTGGGGAAATGTGCTCATGCAACTCTCTGCTGGAAAACTACCTATAGCCTCCAAGAGCACCTCAGTAGTTTTAACAGACACGCACAGATTGCAGCTAACAGAGCAGTGTCTAAGGATAAAGTTCTCTGGTAAGCTTTCTTATATACCCCCAAAAAGATGAGAATAATTTGTTCATGATATTCATATTCATAGAAAATTTATCATTGAAGAACTCCAGATGCTTAAGGACTCTATGTTTTATCACCAGCTTCATCAAACATCATCTGTGAATTTGTTGTCAAATCACTTACAAAAGGATTCATCTGATCTCCTTCCACTCGTTCAAAAGTTAGTTCAGCAGCACATCAACTTGCCTTTGGCTTTGTCTTTAGTTAGTTCAGAAGCACATCTGAGCCTCCAGGGTGTGATTCATCCCACCCTAATGCAGAAGCAGAGCATTAAGTTGAACGCTCTTAATTTTGCTTCCCTTGCTAACTGCAGTCCAGAGACAGTTTCTGCATTGATTTTTTTACTCATTTTATTTCATTGACTTAGTCAATGGAGAGAGTTAGGCACCCCCAGAGGTAAGTACATCTCACCTACCAGACATCTGGTTTGGGAGAGCTGAATCACACTCAGGAGATGCCTCTCTCCCCTGACTGCAGAGGTCATCCTAAAGTGTTGATTCAATCTCACCATTTGTACTTGGCTAGTATAAGTGAAATTAATTTCCCACCCACTTCCTTCATCAACAGAGAATCACATGTTCTTCCATCTCATTCAAAGCAGAGATTACTGCTTTCACTCACCTCCTTGTTCATTGTTTTTCTCCATGAAATAGAAATATACCTTCAGGATAAAAGAAGTTGAGCTTTCAATGTTAGGTGTTTTCTCCCCCACGATGTCTCACTCACTAATGAGACCTACTCTTTTTCCATACAAATTTCTCATTACCCCATTGATTACTTGCTAACTGCAGAGTCCTGTGTTTTAAAGGGGTCTCGGGTGGTTTGGAGTTTTACTTGTTTAGGTGTTTTTTTCAGGAGGAAAGAAAAACAATAGACAGTGACTTTGATTCAGAGCCTCAGCCTTACCTGCTAGGGATACAAAACAACTTCTGGGAATTTTGAGCAGCTGTTGTTCTGTTTCATTATCATAGGCCCACCACTGAACTGCCTTGCTCTTCCAGGAGTCTCAAATTGGACTGGCAGCTTCTACAGATCAACTGACAAATAATGACTTGTTATGTCATTGCAATTGGACTTTGTCTATGAACCCAGAAAATTTATATAAATGATGCTGGATTCTGGAAGTATTTTACATCTGTATCCAGCTCTCTGTTTAAGATCCTTTCCCAATATCCATCCCTATGGTATTTCAGTTGGTCATACATGTTCATCTCTGCAATATTTCTAGGAAGTACAGCAACAACTTTTTCCATTTCACACATGTAGCATCATTGAGACATAGAGAAAGTAAGTGCCCATTTACCCTGACAAAGCATACAGAGATATTTTCATAATAACTTTTTATTTCATATTTCAAGTCAACAATTGCCACTCTTACTGTGTGGGGTAAAAAAATACGTGATTATGGCTTTATTCAGTAGCCTTCTGCAGCCAAAAAGCCTCCCTTTAGCAACGTCAGCAGCAGATTTAACTCTGTGTCCTGCTGCATTGGTGGGTAACACTGAATTTAGCCTCAGTGAGTTTTCAAGAGCATGAATGAGATTTGATGCCTTAGCCCACATGAGTAGTTTCAGATACAGATAAGTGTATTACTTCAGAATATGCACTGTATTAGAGGACTGTTTTCAATGAAATAACCATCTTTTATTAAAATCATACACATAAAATGTAAAAAATCATATGTACTCTTGAAACAAACTTATTACACAGTACATTTTCTTTGCTCTTAAAAAAATTATTCGAAGTACTTCTTTTGGCTCTTTTGTTTTTGTAATTGCAATTCCTCTAATAGAAAGTGTTTTATGCAGGTAATTTGCACTCAGTCTGAAGAGTACAACAGCCAACAGGCTTTATGCAGTGCCACGAGCGAGGGGCCTATTAGGCGAAATCCTGGGAACAACGACAAATCAAGAACCCCAAGACTCCCATCCTCAGCTGATGTTGAGTTTTGCCTTTCACTGACTCAGTATGAATCTGGACCCATGGATAAAATGGCCAATTACAGTTTCCGAAACACTTTGGAAGGTAACATGCTTTATTCTGTTATGCCATTTCCATCTGTAAATTGTTTCTCTCTGGGGTTAGAGTCTTCAAACCGTGGGAAGATTGAGTTGATTTAATGAAGACTAACTAAAAAAGAAAGAAAAAGTTATGCTTTCACCTGGAACTGCAGCAGACAGAAAGAACCACATTAAAGGCATTTGATAACAAACTAGAAACTATAGACAAGATCAGACCCTAAGTCCGTCTGTTAGGAGATACTGTCTCCTGCTTCAGTCAGCACCAGGCACTGCAAAGTAAATACAGCACAGCAGAAAAGCTGAACATCCAATAATCTGCTTGTGCACAACCATACGTAACCATGTAGCCATGGGGGGGCACATGTTGGCCCTGGAATTCACTGTCTTCCAGGGACCAGGCTGGATAACAAGGGTGAAAGACAATGCTGCCAGCTGGCATGTTATGTCTACATCATTCCACTGTGAACTCCACAGCAGACTTTTTCCCAAAGTCCAAGGAACATGGATTGAGCTATCCCTCAAAAATGGCACTTAGTATAATTTCCAAAAGAATTTCGATGTTTTATCTTAATTATCTAGCTATTTAACCTGTTTTGAATTTTCCTAATTGGCTAGTAAACATAAGTTCTTTACTAAAAGAAATTCTTAATATCTGTCTACTAAACTCTTTTGAATCTTGCAAAATTGCTAATGAGCAAGGATAACATATTGTACATTTATCAATAAATATATTTCTACAATATCATATATCAGCTGAATCAAATGTGATCTACTTTTCATGTCCATGATCTTTTGGTTTGCAAGGAACTGTGTAAGGGCACAACAGCACAAGATAGGAGTACGAGTGAGGATAAGAGAGGAGTCATAAAGATGATCAGAGGGATGGAGCAACTCTTTTATGAAGACAGGCTGAGAGAGCTAGGGTTGTTCAGCCTGCAGAAGAGACGGCTTTGGGGGAATTTTAATGGGGCCTCCAAGTATGTTAAGAGGGCTTATAAAAAGAAGGGAGATATATTTTTTTTATATGGGCAGATGGTGAGAAGACGAGGGCCAGTGGTTTTAAACTCAAAGAGTGAAGGTTTAGATCAGATATTAGGAAGAAATTCTTTACACAGAGGATGGTGAGGAACTGGCACAGGTTGCCTGGAGAAGCTGTGGCTGCCCCATCCCTGAAAGTGTTCAAGACCAGGTTGGTTTGGGCCCTGAGCAACTTGATCTAGTGAGTGGCATCCCTTCCCATGGCAAGGGGGTTGGAACAAGATGAGCTTTGAGGTCACTTCCAACCTTAACCATTCTATGATTCTAAGATAGTAAAGTTTTAGTATGTTCAGTATTAGTCTTAATGCAGTGTAGAACGCCATAAAGCTTCCTTGGGAAAAGTGGACCAGTTTCTTTGTAAAAATCATCAGAAATTCAGAATTTGTCTCTTGCAGACTAGAAAGAATCCAGACAATAAGTGTCTGCATCTCTGAACATTTCTGTCCTTGAAAACAGAAACTACATGAAGTATTGAAAAGAAAAAGGTGATATAACTGAGTAGAGCTTTGCCTACATTTTACTCCATAAAGTGTGTGAATGGATGCAAAGGGTGGAGTGGAAGTAGTAGAGAAAAAGGAATTGAAGTAAACAAGTCATGAATTACTGAGGGTCTACCATCATGCTACTGGTCTTGGAAACAAAAGCAAAAGCATGGTCTGTGGTAGCATTTTATTTTGTTTTTTAACTTGAATCATTTCAACACAACTTTATACCACAGAACCACAAACATTTCTGCCAACCAACTTATTTAGTTAACAAGATACTGAACTGCAATGTGAAATGAAGAATTCATGGCTAATGTTGAAAAAGATGGTGGAAAGTTTTAAAAGAAATTTTACTGCAAAAAAAAAAAACTTATAGTGTATTAACTCCTTTCTTAAAAGTGGCTAGTTTAGTTTTTTGTGTAAAAATGCCAAGCTTAAATTGACGACTTGCATTTACTTTGTCTGTGCCTGCCTACTTCTTCTTGACTGTGTTCTTACAAATCTGTTAACACTTTGTAGTTCCCAACATTTTGTTCTTTTTCTAAGCAAAACATTGTTCAATCCTGCTTTGCTTATTTGCACAATTTTGTGCCAATACACCTAAGATAAAATTCTAATTCCTTTTAGATCCCAAGGAAATCCAAAGTAAGTGCATTGACCTTATTGGAGTTACTCTAGGTTTACGAAAGGTGATCAGAACTAAGCCAGGGACTGTAACTGAGCAGTTCCTGATTTACACCACTGTGAGATTTATGCCTCAGTTTCAGTTCTATAATGGAAAATACCTGTGATCACATAGAAGATCCCCTTGTGGGCAAAACTTTATGCTTTTTCATTCTTCAGTGCACTGGAACAAAGGCTAAAACTTTTATCCTTCAAAGGGGCAAATATCATCATCTCTATGAGCAGATGACAACAAGGCAGGCTGAAATTTCTGTTTGATTAACATAAAAGGGCTGCTGCAGAGACAGGAATTATGTCACTGAAGAATTTATGTCACAACAGCCATAAACAGCAAAGGTCAATATTGTTCAATAAAACCTCCCCAAGGGGCTGAGCACATGAGTTGCCCTCTCTGTGACAGACAAGCTTCTGCTATGAATGAAAAACAACAGGTTAAAAGCAGTTTACACTTTGCCCCTGGGAGCAATTATTTTAAATAGGATTTGTTGATTCGTGGTCCTAACCGAGGAACACTGTTGACTTCATTGGAAGCTTCATGGATTGAAGAGAACAGAAAATCAACCTAGTTTAAAAGCATCAGGAAAGATCAGAAATGGATTAGCTGACTTCAAATTAAGTAGTTTAACTTCTTTGTTCAGTCCAGTTTTGGTGTGTAATACCTTGAATGCTACTTCCTAACAATAAGAGATGGATGAAAAATTTAGACTTTCTTTTTTCTTTATGAGCAGATTCCACAGTTGAAATTACTTTATTCACAGCAACTTCGAATGAAAATCAGGTCCTTTTAAGTTTTGCACAAAGTGACAGAAGAACATTTAAAAAATTCTAAAACCCTGTATTACTTTCATTATTCATGAATTAACTCATGAAAAATGGTATCAAGCCAAGCCATGTCATAGCATTCCATTGTCTGTCACAATTATGTATTGTTACTGCTATTCTGTCATGAAATAATGGAATTAAATATCAAACATTTCAAAATGTAATTTCATTTCAATAGGACATTTTCTTTTTTTTTTCCTGAAATGAGAAATTTTCATCTGGAAAACTTTTCTCCATGTTTTCACAGCAATCCATAAATCTATAGAAAAAATGATCTCTAAAAATGAAGTTAGCCAACAGAAAACTTCTAATTGAAAAAGTTTCAGCCTACAGCCAACATTCCTCATCCAGCTTGAACCTCCACCTCTAGATAAATTTATGCTGTACACTGAGAAAATGTTGTCAAATTGCAAAGAGCCATTTCTAGAGAACTAGAAGGACTATTCAGCACAGATCACATTGAAACTCTACAAGAGAAATTTTAAGAAAAAAAAAGTAGATGATGACATGGTCTAAATTAGATAATCACAAACTTTCATTTACTCTAGTCACATAGGTCAAATTCTATGGATTTTGCAGCTACTTCACTCTAGAGGGATTACAGTAATAACACTGTCTGAGAAAGGATATAAGATTTAACCCTGAAAAATTTCTTATGAATTTGCCAATGGCATAAATACTCCACAAATATAAGCTAGAAGAACATCCCTAACTTCAAAGAGCTTTAAGAATATGGCCTTAAAATTCTTATATTCCTCCTGTTTTAAAGTAGATGCATCTATCTGACCTGAACTTCTCTAAAATGTGAAAACTTTATTAAAGAAAAAAATTATACCCCAGGAGAATGGGACTAAGTTGGGCTCAAATAGAGAATCATAGAATCATTTAGACTGGAAAAGACCTTTAAGATCATTGAGTCCAACCATAAACCCAACACCATCATGTCCATCACTAAACCATATAATCATAAAATCATTAAGATTAGAAAAGACCTCTAAGATCTCCAAGTCCAAATACTAACCTGCCATTTTCACAATTAGATCATATTTCCAGGTGCCATATCCACATGTTTTGTAAACACTTCCAGGGATGGTGTCTCTACCACTTACCTGGAGAGCCCGTTCCAATGCCCAACCACCATTTTCATGAAGAAATTTTTCCTTAAATCTCCTCTAAACTTCCCCTGTGGCAACTTAAGGTAATTTCCTCTTCCGTTGCTTGTTTCCCGTGAGAAGAGCCTGACCCCCATCTTGCTGCAGCCTCATTTCAGGCAGCTGTAGAGTGAGAAGATCCCCCCTAAGACTCCTTTTCTCCAGACTAAATAACCCCAGCTCCCTCAGCCACTCCTCACCAGACTTGTGCTCCAGACCCTTCCCCAGATCTCTCTGCAGAGAGGGGTCCAAAACTGAACACAGGATTCGAGGTGCAGCCCCACCAGTGCTGAGTACAGGGGGACAGTCACTGCCCTGGTCCTGCTGGCCACACTAGTGCTGATACAGGCCAGGATGCCATTGGCCTTCTTGGCCCCCTGGGCACACGCTGGATCATGTTCAGCTGCTGTGGAGCAACAGATCTTTTTCTATTAGGCAGCTTTCCAGCCACTCCCCCAAACCTGTAGCACTCATGTTGTGAACCACCACTTCACCGGGTTGAACCTCATACAGTTTTCCTCAGACCATCAATCTGGCCTGTCCAGATCTCTCTGCAGAGCCTTCTTCCAGTCCAGAGAGGGGCAACAGAGACAGTGAAGGGTCTGGAGCACAAGTCTTAGGAGGAGCAGCTGAGGCAGTTGGGTTTGTTTAGCCTGAGGAAAAGGAGGCTCATGGGAGACTCAATCACTATCTGAAATGAGACTGTATCCAGGTGGGGTTGGTCTCTTCCCCCTAGCAACTAGCAGCAGGATGAGGGGACATAGCTGCAAACTGTACCAGGAGAGGTTTAGGTTGGACATTAGGAGGAACTTTACTGCCAGAACAGTGAGTGAAATCAGTTCACAGAAGGACTGATGAGCTAAAGGTAGTGCAGAGGAGAGGAAGGCACAGCATGGGGCAAGGCAGCTGGAGGAAGAAGAGTTCCCCCGTGTAGAGACAGAAAACTCTTATTTCAGCTCACTTTTATCTTTAGTCTCACATCTGCTTTAGAGGTGATTTTACTGCAGCTACCTCAACAAAGTTTCCTGTACTCCAAAAAAAGGGTGAAGTTTTCACATATCCTTTTTGGGTGACTCCACTCTAGTGTGTCATCCTGCATAGCTGATTGTACTGAAGTCTTTCTAAAAGTCTGAGACAAAAGAATAAGACCCAAGCTAATAAGATACAGTGACATCACATCGTTATTCCTGCTAACTTAAAAATTTATATGGAGTTTTCATAACAAGCAATCAGGTATTAGAACTTCTCATGTGCAGGGTTAAACATGACATCACGTTTGACATTGACTGGATGCACCCCAATTATCTGAGCCAGAGGGTGGGGTTGCTAAAGTTGTTCCAGTACAGAGATTTTGATGATTAAGATAAATTGCTCATGTGCAGATGTTCCATGAAAAGCTGTCCAGAGCCAAAATGTGTATTCTGTGTATTTTTATGAATGATTAGGTCAACTGTTTGCAATGCATTAAAAAATGTAAGAAGCACCTGAAGTCTGATATCAAACACCTATCTGTCTACCCAGACCCTGCAAAAGTTTCTCTTCCCTTAAACATACTTACAATGCAGTGGAATATATGTGGAAGAATTGCTTCAGAATGATACACATATATGTGATATCCAGTTAATATTCACGGAAATGTTGTAGTATTGCTAAACTGACTGATCCAAATAACCACATGCTGTGGCCAGCAGCAAGAAAGACAAAATTGTTGCCATTGCTTTCTGTGAATTCTGGACAATGTACATCATTCCTTATAAGTAATATTTTACTCTGCTTTTCTACTCAATTTGATAGCTAGGAAACATAGCATTCACCATCATGCAGATTTCTGTGGGCCCGATTTTCCCTTTGAGAACTTCTATCCTTTGCTGTTTATATCACCAAGCAGACTCTTGCAGAATCCTGGTCCACATCTGATGTACTTAAAATCTCTAGGTGTTAATGTGTTCCTCTGTGTTCCCTAAAGCCAGATTAACTTTACCTTAAAGACTTACAATTTTCATAGTAAGCCAACTCTACCTTCTCCAGATGTCCTAATTATGTTTTCAACTCTGATTTCCCCTGAATTTCTCAAAAGCTATGTCATACTATTAGACTCAGAAAGATGGAGAGTTATCATGGTATTTTGGTTTCTATGTGCTACAGTTATGATCTGATTCTTATCATAAATACCAGTGGGTTTATGCCAGATGTTCTCTCTTTTTTTGAAGAGGTTGACTGACAAGACAAAGCCCAGTGAGGGAATTTAGAGTAGCAAAGCAATGCAATCATTTCACACAGAAGATCAGAGTCCCTGTTGGGTCTAAAACTCAGATTTCCAAGTTCAGAGGACGACCCAACTCATGTGTGACTCAGAGAGGAGAAAATCCAGAGCAAAAGAGCTGGTACTGTGGACTTGAATTCCATGTTACACATTAGGGTTTTGACAGGGAAGGTTTTTTTTCAGATTGTCTGTAGCTCAGTTCCCTGAACTGAACACCCTCTGATAGTTGGCACATTTTAGATTTTCTACAAAAGGAATCCATCTTGCAAAGTCAGAAATTGCCCTGTGGTGTGAGTCACAGTGTCAAATAGAAGGACTGTTAAGAGATACACTTCAAAAGTATATTGCTGATTCTCATTCAAATGCTGGTTCTTGGTCCAAATAGGTAAATAAAGTGTTCAAAGTCCGTTAGGAATTTCCCATAGACAAAAGCTAATGTCTTAATTTTCTCCACCTTGCAGGTCTGATAAACTGCAACAATATTGGGAAAACTCTGAGGATTAACCCAATGACCATATTGTTCACAGCCCATTTTATTCGATAATTACATTGTGACAATGTTTTAATGTGCCTCCACTATGCTTCCTCATCCTACAGCTAACAGAAATTGTGAGAAGAAGACATCTTCAGGAACAAAATAAAAGAGACAGATCAGAGAAGTTTTGTGGCATGGGTTAAATATCAGAGCTAGCATCAGGTTCAGAATAGAACTGGGAGGACAACATAGGTTTCTCCTTCTATTCTCTGGGAAAATCCCACAGAAGGATCAGATGGTTGAGTTGGCTTTTACTAGGAGTCCTTACAAGTAGGTTGGAAGCACAGCTGATGGGATGCTGAGTAGGGCTATAACATCAGAGCTAACTATAGACAGGCTACCAAGATAAAAACTAACACAGAAGCTCATCTTCCAGTATTTCCTGTCTGGGAGCTGGTCTGTGTAAGCTCTTCCTAAAACCCATCTTTGAAGTGTCCTCCAAAATAACAGCAGCCCACACACTTCCATCCTGCAAGTCTGACTGTAAAAGATTATTGATTACTCACCAAATCCTTCTGGAGAGATTATAGCTTGTATTGTGTTGGCTCCTATCAATAAAAGAATGTGTTCTATAGAGAAAAACATTAATAAATGACTGAGTGTATGATGAGATAAAATAGGAACCTGTAAGTATAGGGATTAAAAATAAAGTGAATTAGTTTTCTCAACATAAATAAATGTTCACATGTAAATGTCTCTAGGGATTATCTGGCGTTTTACCAGCCAGACAAAAAGGACAAAGAAATTTTAAAAATATAAAGCAATTAAGCAGTACATTTGCTGACATGCTGCATTAGCTACATGGCAGGAGTTTTAATTTAGCTTATTCTAATTTCATCTTTGCTATGCCTTTGAAATATATTAGCACTCCTTTACAAGTTTTCCTAAACTCTTGTCTAAAAAGCTGAATGTAAATGAAGGGAAAGGAAGTACTTTGATCTTCACTGTTGCTGGAAAAAGAATTATACACATTGTCATATCAGCGTATGATTTTCTCTTGAGTCTACAGGCTTTGCTGATCCACAGACTGCGATATCAAACCCATCCCAAAGCAGTTTGCATAATGCACTTCACATCTACATGAATGGCTCCATGTCCCAAGTACAAGGCTCTGCAAATGATCCTATCTTTGTACTACACCACGCATTTGTTGACAGGTAAGTTTAATTTTCCTTAGGAAAGCTAATTCATTATGTGAGTTTTTTTTTTTTTTTTACAGTGGGCTTTTCACCTGTGTTTCAAAGAGTGCAAATATGTTACATGTCTTTACATGCACAACATTTTCAGACATGTAGAAATGAGCTCTGCTGTAATTTGAAAGCATCTCCTAACCAATCTCTATGTTCACTGGATTAAACATAATTTGATGAGTTGACAAATGCACTCAGCTTTTATAAAAAAGGTAAAAATAGTTCTTCAATGATGTCATAATGATTAATATATATGAATGTGTATGTCAGGAAGTTTGGATCAAAAGTGTGTGACTCATTTTAACACAACTATAATCATTTGGAGCAATTCCTTTACATTCTAAATGCCAGGGCTCTTTTAATTTCTATTCCATAAAGAAAATCCAAGCCTGCTATTCATAAATAAAGAAGAAAAAAATCTGTATTTAAGTGTGACAAACAAAATTGTGACTGTTTCTTGATGAAAGAGAAGAGTACAGCTGTGCAGAATGAAAGGAGAGCATACAGAAGAATATCATGTTTATTAATAAGAAAGGGTAGGAGAGCAGTTTTGCAAGAAACTGGTGAAATTGCTACATTAAGGGCAGCATTCCAAGATTTAATCTCTGTGTCACTATAGTACATGTGAATGGCTACAACCAACTTACTCTGGACTGCATTGACACCAAACTGTGATGACTAAAAAGCGATTAAAAAAAAATCTAAGGAAAGAACTGTAAAAGCCACATGAACACTCTTTCTGGAGCAGTTTATATTTTCTTATCCATCTTCTACTTTTTCTCCACGGAATGTTACTTGACTACTGCATAGCTTAGGACAAAAAACCCATTCCCTATGCAAACTTCCATAAATCTGCATGCTCAGAAACCTACTGACTGAGAGTCTGC
Organism: Corvus hawaiiensis; assembly: GCF_020740725.1. Lineage (NCBI taxonomy): Eukaryota > Metazoa > Chordata > Aves > Passeriformes > Corvidae > Corvus > Corvus hawaiiensis. The sequence continues at coordinate 39,287,315 of NC_063214.1, forward strand.
CTGCATGCAGAAAGGTGCCTATTGAGATGAAGACCAAAATGGTTTCTTCATTTGGGCCACTGAGGCATACAGCACAGGAGGGGTGCAGATTACAGCTTGCAAGCATCATCTTGCAGTCTCAGGCAGTTCACACCAAAACTCTTATATAAAATTTTATCTTATTTAACCAAAAAGCTAGTAGGTGTAAAAAGACAAAGTTGAAGTTGGGCTTTTTCTCCTCATATATATTTAAAATATAAGAGGGCTGAAAAAATAATATAATGTCTATCTAATAAAATATATTTATATAAATGTAGCATAAATATACTATATATTTAATGAGCCTAATGATTGTATTCCTCATACTTGATCCACCCAGAAATAGGGCATCAAGTTTTAGCAGGTCACCCAGGCATCAGTGGAATGGTTCCTTCAATGGGTGAACTGTCTTCTGCTCCTCATATTGTAGGGTATAATTAGTCTTCTGGAGGTGTCAGTTTTGAAACTTTTTTATGTGAAAAGCTTTTCCTGAGGACATGTTAAAAGTTACACTGTGTAGCTTAGCTGTGATTTAGCATATCCATGCATTGACTGCTTCACAGGATGGATGTATGAGGGTTTCAAGTGTGGTTACTAATCTCGAGTTGGTGCCTGGAAATTAACTTTCTAACATCTAGGCTATTAAAAAAATGGGTCAATTGAATATTCAGAGAAGAGGAACACAGAAGAGAAAAAATTATGATGTGCCTTATCAAAAGAATTGTTTTCCTCAGACATTGACACTCTCAGGAGACCTATGCACCTCTTACCTCCTACAAGTAGCACCTTGGCCTTCATGCTGACCCTTCCCACAGAGGAATTTCAGTCATAGTCGTTATGAGTTCCTGGTAATAATTCTCATAACTGTAGTTTTTATCAATTTTAAAAGGCAAAATTATTTGCAAAAGATAATCTCACTAAATTGTACTAGTGTTGAGGAAATAAACCACTGCACAGGCTCTGTGGGAGTGATACAGATATGCATGATGCAACCTCATCCCATCTGTGGCAGAAAGACATCACCAGTGCTCTGCAGCTGCTGTGGATATGGGCCTTAGTACACACAGATGTGAAATCTGAGAAAAATGCTGCCTTTTGTGTAGGTGACAGAAATGCATTAGCATGATTCGGGTTACTTAGCAGCCCTATCTGTGGCAGATTAATCATGCTTTTAGTTATAATTAATAAGTAGGTGACGGATAGGTACATACAGTACATTTTAGAAAACCCTGTTCCTCTCCTACATAGACTTTATACCTGAAGAGCTACAAAGAAGTCCTTTTCTGAGAGGCAAGCAAGAATACAAAGAATAGAGGAAGTGGGAGACAGTCTTCAGACCAGCAGAAGCACGTTTTTTGGTCCTTATCAACTTTTCTCATTTGGGCGGAATACTTTTGAGCTGACTGTTATCACTACATTGGGCCAATGGGCTTTTAACTAACTTTTTAATTGTATCTTCTGATGATGACAACAACCACAGTTCTGCTGGGTCTGGAAAGGCAGGGAGCAGCTCTGTGTCAGGAAATCAGGAATGGTCCAGCACTCTGAGCATCCAAGTAGAATCCCACAGAGGAATTTCCTCACTCCACTGCAAATTCCTTGGGTGAAACTCAGCATGCAGCTTGCTCTCCCAAATTTTCATCCCCTGGAGATGTGTTTCCTTCCCATTGATTCAATGAGACCTTTGAGGAGCTGTGGATCTGAGCTCGAGCTAACCCATCTGTACAGTGGGTGATATTAGATGCCTACGCAACAGGGATGCTGTCAGGGTAAATGCATTAATGACTGTGAAATGCTCAGTTACAACCATAATAGGAGTGATAGAAATAAGGCAATAGATCATTGGAACTGATTTTGCATGGAAACATATGGTACAGAGGAGGATAAACAAGTGTATATGGAGTCTGCTGACAGGTGTGAGCCAAATGTTAGGAGCTGCTTTCTAAACTGAGCAACAGTCAGCCTACCATCTGCTGTCCCTCAGCCTTCCCTGCTCAGGCCTGATGCACGAAAGGAGGGAAGAATAGATGAAGCAGAGGTGTAGCTGAGATCGCTCAGGTGAAAAAAAAAGCATTGGCTTATAAACATTTCCCTTTTTTTCAGGTCATTCCCTCTCAGTAGTGCACATGTATGAAGGTACCCAGGCAACAGCTTTCTTAGCAATGATTAATCAGGTTCCTTGCCTTCTTGTTTGCTAGAAGATGTAGGGATCAAATCTCAGTGCTTGGCAAAAGCAGGTGACGGCCCTGAAAATTACTAATTGTTAATCTAGTGCCTTAAAAAAATAAAAAGAAAAAAGATGCAACAAAATATACATTCAGCAAAAACAAGAGCTTTTTTAGCTCTCTGAAGCATTTCTCTTAATTGCAAATCTCTTTACTATTCAGATATGCTCTGCAGTCAGCACAAGGGAATAACAAGGGAGGAGTCAACCCACTCAAGCTGTAAGGAGCAGCTGCACAGGCCATGAAAGCACGAGCCCACAGTCCTACTTGAGCTCACTAGGGTGTTTTCTGTGCTCTGAGAAGGAATTCTTTCCTCTCTGCTGGATCTTTTAGACCTTTCATCTCTACAGCCATGTAGTATCTTCATCTGTTCTCCCTGCACTTCTGTCCTTTGAATATTTTGGCTTTCTTCTCATTTACTTCATACCTCTATACTTCTGGATTTCCACACCCCAACCGAACAATTTCCCTAAGAAAAGCTAAATAGCAACAGGGAATAGAAGTTGTCATTAAAGATCTCCTGACAACTTTATACCCATGCAGCAGCTAATGCAATGAGGCCTCAGTCCTCATCTCGTTCCTAAGTTCTGCAGCAGTGGGCAGGGTTTATTACAATAATGTGGATGACTTCCAAAGGCCCTGGTTTTAGAACAAGCAATTTAGAACTAATTTTCTGAAGACAACAGCAGATGTGTAGGATATCAGTCTCTTGCCTCTCTAAAGTCTAGTACTTGTTAGACTATTTACATATTACACTAGAGCTAGATCCATATTGCCAGTTCTAATGATGCCATCATTACAAGACCTGTTTTCTCCAGCTATCATGAACAACTGCACAGCTCAGAATACTGCTGCAACCATCATCACATTAACTCAATGCTCTTCTTAACTCCAAGGGTTCTTCTCTGTTAATACCCTTCCACTGCCTCTGTGTTCTCTTCCCATCAGATTAACTGGTTTCTATTGTGAAGGGCCTTCACTGCTCAACCCCAAATCATTTCTTCTTCATTGTTTAGGAACTCATGTACCCCTCCAAAACGTTCATTATACCAATATCTACTGTACACCTTTTTAGCATTCAGACAAGTTCCTCCCTACTCCTCCTTAGTGAGTGGATTATTGCAGTCCCAGTGCATGGGTGCCTGGCCCTCCTCCTATCTGTTTGCATCTCTCTGTTGTGCCTTGTCCTGTGTGCATGTTATAAACTCTGTCATTAAGGGACTATCTCATTGCACCGGTCTGTGCAGCACCTGCCATATCCTTAGCCTCTGACTGTGGCTCTCAGGTATCAAAGAAACAGGAGATAACAATTGCTTCATTTACTGTTGCATGAAATGGTAAAGACAGGACACAGCTGGACATCCCTGCTCTGATCAGCAGCGCACCATTCCTTCGGCCAACTTTATAGACACTTTCAATCCCTGTGGATTCAATGCACCAGCACCTTCTTCCACTTAAAAAATAAAGTCAGCACCATGTCAAAAGTGGAAAAAGTGATTTTGTTGAAAAATGCTTTAACAAGAGGAAATTTGATTTGCACTCCCAGGAGATGTCAAAATAAAAGCTTCTTATTTTTACTCTGTTTTTGAAACAGAACACTTTCATTTTCTCTTGAATGTCACCTCAGTGTTTTTAAACCAAAAAATGGCACAAGAAAAAACTAAGTTGTTCTCTTGTTTTGAAATGTTGACAGGAAACTAGAATTTATTTTAGAAGTTAAACACTATTTGCTTCAAGGATTTGGAATATTTGGAGAAAAGACATTCAAAAAGAATCATCAGAAATTCTTGTAAGACAATGCTATGTTTCCAGACTTGTTTAACACATGAAATAAGATTCATTCTTTACCCTGAACTGTCTCCAGTGTGAGAAAACACAGATAAAGCATGAGGCCAAAGAATTATTTTCTCCCTTTGGTATACAAAAACTTAGAGACACCAAAATATTTGACTGAGGTGCAGCTGATATGGAAATTGTAATACAATGATATATCAGCTAATAATAAAGCAGCATAAAAATGGAAAAATCACATTACAAACACAAAGTGTATGATAAATTTTGTTCCTTGATATGGGCACAGCAAAGCTATTACTGCTTTTTTGAGGTTACATTTGCAAAAAAATTATGATGCAGCTAGAAGTCATATTTTTCTGGAGCTGAATGAGCTACGGCTTGGAGCCACTTGAAATGTATTAGACAAAGGCAGGTCAAGAGGTTGCCATTAGCAATATCCTGGGAAGAGAGCTCTGATCAGCAGGAACAGCTACATCCCCCCAGCAGGCTCTGTGGCACAGCAGCAAGGTAGCCCAGCTCTCACCTTTCCCTGATGCTTAACAAAATCACCTTGTTACAGCAGCTCCTGCTCATGGAAAGCAGCTCTGTTCTATCACAAGGGACCTCAGAGGAAGAAAACTGATCTCCAGCAGAGTGTTTCAGATGAGGGTGGGCCAGGAATGACTTTGGTCACAAGCTTTGGCACACACAAACTTCTACAAGTATGAGATACAGAGCAGATAAGTACAGAAGACAGGGGAAAACTTGAGCATGGAAGTTTTTAGAAGGAAATTTCTACATTTTAAATTTTTTTCCCCTTGGGAATGTCTACAAATGTGCAGGAGGACACATGCTCCCTCTTTTACCACAAGCTCTCTCTTGGCACAGAGCAGAGCTGCTAACCTTTCCCTCCTAACCTCTCAGGCTTTGTAGCATGTTAACCAGAGCTACTCAGCTTGTTTGATGGAGCTGACTCACTCAAAGTGGGCTCAGTATGTGGGCAGAGTGAGTTCACATCTACTGCGAAATACCACATAAATATATCCATGGAAAGCAGAGTGTAAGTGGGAAGGATGGGGTGTTGCTGAGAAACAGCTCCCCAGTATCTCTGCTTCGATATCACTGTGTCTGGGGCTGAAAGGCAAATCATACACCAGGATACTGAGCTGGGCTCTAACATCTACTTCAGTAAGCCTGAGGAGTTGCAATTGCAAAGCACCCAAAGGGATGCAGGAACAGCCTTGGAGGGTCACATCACCTATTGTCTAACACATACCTTGGCTAGAGGCAAAAGTGAAGGAATACAGCTTTAGAGCATCCCTCCTCCAGTGGACAGAGGGGGATGGAGTCTACAGAGCACACTCAAGGGTGCACTTGCATTTAAAATAACCTTAAATAGGTCCTCTGGATATCCACAGATAGAACATACAGAGGCAAAGAGAAATAGGGACAAGGATCAGGCTCTGGAGATAAATATTCTTTTTATTGGTTAAGCATACATATAACCTATAGTGCTGCTGCTCCACCTTGCTTTAGGACAATGACCAGAGAAAGGTTAAACAGACATCTTCTGGTTCATATGTGAAATACAGAAATTGACAATCTCACCTGCCATGTCATTATTCAGGCTAGATGTTTGTAATGATTCATTCTGCTCATAAAAGTCAATTATATAGCAGGTTCAATTCAAATAGCCCTATTTAAAGTGCAGGTTTCATATCAGTCTTACAGCAAGATTTTAGTTCAGCCAACTCAATTAATGAATGGGTCACTTTGTACACCACATATTTTGCAAACAATTAGTGGTTTTTAAAAGGAAAGGTTACACTGCCCTGAAACTTCACAAGAGCTGCATGGTTAGTCTTCACCTATTCTCTTAATGCCGGAGGAGGAGGAAGCTCCCTGTGGCGCAGCGATCAAAATGAGCTCTGATGCAGACAGCTAACATTTCCTTCCTGAAGTACTTCTGCGATAACAGCTGATGTAATTGTTCAAATTGTAAAAAATCACAAAACATCATGGTACTTTTCTCACCGACATGTAGCTACCTCTTATTCACCAAAAGAAATTATCACTTCACCCCCATAGATGTGATTTATGTATTATATGCCCTTGTGAACCTCAATAATGACAATCTTTAAGTCTCAAAAGAGCTGAATTGCAGAGCACAAAAGTGCGTTCCATAGTGTCAGTCCAGCTACCTCCACAGCAGTCCATTTTAATCTGCGTGTTATCTTTCTCTTCAGGGGAAAGTAGTTATTAAACTTTGGAGCAGCTGGCATTTTTACTATCTCCGACTTCAAGTGATGTTTTTGTATTAGTGACAAACCATGGCAAAAATGAATCTGAGAAATTTAACACAGGATATACATTCCATCAAATACTAACTTCTGTTTTCAATACAGCACATGGTTGCTTTGTATTTCCTTATTTACAAAGCACACAGGACATCCCATTATGTCTCATTTAGGACTCGGAGTTTGCAGTGTTAGACAGTATTGGAGACCAAAATCTGAATGGAAAACAAATATTTCTAGCCAAACATTGCTCTGGTTTGACAGCAAGGGGTGAAACCACACATGTGATGACAGCTATTTAAGGACCAAGAATTTCTCTCCTGTATCTCAGAAAAGTTATTTACAACTTTCATTGGTGTTAAACAAAGGCTGACTTGACTAAGAAAAGCAATAGAGTTTAGATCAGATATCTGACAGAATTTCAGCACAGCTAATCCTCATTTAAACTCATTTCTTTCCAGCACAGGTATGGAATAAGCTCCCACAGGAATTAGATTATTTTACCAATAACTGGGTTAGGCTAAGGCCCTACTTAGTCCTGCGCTAGAGAATACGGACATTCCTCTGCACAGATTCCTACACATTTTTTCCAACACTCAGCTCTTGTCTTTAGTGTCAAGCTTAGCTTATCAATTATCTTCCTCTTTAGTAGAAATAAAGCTCTTTACATGGTAATATAACAGCAACTGACCAAAGCTGGGCTCAGCACTTGTTGTTTCATCCTACCCAGTTTTCTGAGAAGGCAAAAACCAGTAATATTTCAGTAAGGTTTCTTTACTGGGAAAGTAGGTTACAGGACTACCCAGCTTGTTAAGATTTGTGGCAGGAAAGCCCAGACTTATATGCAATGGAGTTGAAGCCCCAGGTAGCTACATGACTTTCTTGGGAAGGGTTAAGCAGTTTGCAATGTAACCAAAGGAAAATGTGATAGCAAATGGGGAATAGAACTGCGAGACTACAGCAATTCCCTCTGAGAGAGGAACCACATTTGGTCCTACACCACCAGCAGTGATCTCTGTTCAGGATCACGGTTATCTGAATTCTCTGCAGGACTCTGGTGCTTGAGCAGCTTCTTTTCACAAGAGAGGCTTGAGAACCTGGTGAATTTTTTAATTCTAGGAGAGAAACACTTGGAGGACTGACTTCATGATTATTGGAGCAATGAGGGGAAGCTATATAACCCTCTGCAGCCAAATGAGCATGTAAAGCAGCAATGAGAGATCCAACTGCATCTTCTCCAGCTAGCTGTGGATGCTCAAGCTGTTTGACAGAAAGAGGAAAATTTTCAGAAGGAAAGTCTGAAGATCCTTCTCTTCCCTTAGTCCTACAGACGTGTTGAGGGTGTTTTGTAGATAAAGAGAAAAAGTTCTAAATCACAGTGGTAGAGGGAATATTAAAAAAAAAAAATCTCATAAATGGCATGGAACTGTGTCAGGGGAGGTCTGGGTTTGAAAAGGAGATCAGAAAACAGTGCCTTAGTTTAGGGAAAGGCTCTTTCCCCCAGAGGGTGGTTGGGCACTGAACAGGCTCCCCAGGGAAGTGCTCAGAGCACCAGCCTGACAGAGTTCAAGAAGCATTTGAACAACTCTCTCAAGCACATGGTGTGACTCTTGGGGATGTCCTGTGCAGGGCCAGAAGCTGAACTCAGTGATCCTTGTAGGTCCCTTCCAATGCAGGACATTCTATGATTCTATGAACACAGCAGCTGCAGTAAACTCGAGGTTTTCAAGAAAGTGGGACATATGCAAAGTGGCATTGATTTTGTCTTATGTGGGATTGGTTGTGTGGGACTGCTCCCTTGCCAACTCCCTCCCTCTTGCTTCCTTTATCTGACACTTTCCAAACATCCAGTTTGTACAGTGAGAACAAAGGAGATGGAATACTTTTAGTGACATCCATGAAGCAGAGCAGTGCCAAGATCCTCAGGTGTCACATGGCTCCCCAGCTCTGGTGGTACTTTGTAGCGGGTGGGAAGGTGTCAGCATAGTGTGTGTTATTATACCTCACTCAGAGAATGGTACTTTAGGAGACAGCCTGCAGCCAGTGTCAATCTTGCTGAACAAGGAAGGGACTTTTTGTCATCTGCATGTTGCCCCTCCGTGTTTCAGGTGGCCTATTCCACTCTAGTCCACAAAAAAATCCCCACTTTTGGTTTAGAAGATGAAGTAAAGGGAAACAATACAGTAGACCAGACCTTTCCTGAAAATGAATATTCATATTTCAGAGGCATATAATTGATCTACATGGGAATATATGCTCTGAGAAAAAAAATCAGAAGCACAGCATTATGTGAGAAGACAGCTCCACCAGCCTTAAACATCCTTCTTTTTCTGTTTTGTGCAAGTCTATCTTTTAAGTGTTGACAAATCTAGAAGCCCAAGCTGGTATTGCTACCACAGCTTCATGTTCTTGGGTGCAGCCAGTATCAAGGTTGAGCATGTACTCCCAACCTCACCCACATACGCTAGTTCATATATACATGTATGCACATATGTAAACATGCTTGACCAGATGTACAGATCAATGCAAGAAATGCAGCACTCACACAAAAATCCAATGGCACCAACAGCCTCATCCTCTTTACCTCTTTGGTTGACAACAATGAAAGCCTGTTATGGGAAAATATAGATACATATAGAGATATATACATGCACAGTCCAGATTCCCCAGTAATTGGCCTTACCCAGTCTACCCAGTAACATGATCCCTGACCTGCAGCTGCCTCACCCACAGGCAGACACACACACAGATGCCTGCATAAACAGGTCTCTCTGGTGGCTGGCCCAGGGACTGGCAGGTACTGCGAGGGTTTGGGGAAGAGGCAACGTTGTCCAAAGATGCTTGCTGCATGCTGCAGCTTGGAATTGATGATGGAAGCCCCTGGATGCTCTCCAGCAGCTGGGAGTTGACAGAATAAGCACTGTAACCCAGGGCAATCCTCAGCAGTGACTCACCAGTGGGGGACAGAGCCTCAAAGGCTTTGGATAGGTTTTCACAGTAATTGAGGGCAGCATGTTCATTTTTAATCAGACACTTGCATTATGACGGCGTAATTTGTTTACAACCTTCCTGAGAGTCCCTGTAGTGTCTTTAGCCAACTTAAAACAAAAAGAACAAAAAAGAATACTGCAATATAACCGCATACATTGGCAAACAGTGCAGTGCCTTGACTTTACAGCCTCAGCATCAGCACCTCTTCCAGGACTGAAGCACCAATCCTTCTCCCAAATCCTTGGGATGGGAATTACCTGAGGTGACTTTGAGATACTGGCTGACTAGTGCCAACTTTTAAAGTGATGACTACTGTGTAATCACAGTCCTTGGGCTGGCATTTCAGCTTTCCTCAATTTGTTTCCTTTTTCTTTTCTTTCCAACTGCAAATACATGTTGCTTGCCAGATTTCTTCTACAGCATGTCAGATCTCATGATACTGAAATAAATTGTATAAATGAGCTCTAAGCAACAATGTTCTGTCTTCCTTCTGGCATAGTCAGTCTGACCTAGCCTCAGTCTCACAACTGGAGATGAGGAATGAAAGTCTCTGTGTCAAACCTTGCACAACAAAGGACATGGCTTTGGATTTGAACTTGACAAATTTATTAGTGACTTACAAAGTGGCCGTCTAGCACCTGAATGGTTAATACTGAGTGCAGGCTTGGCTGAGGCACAGGTTTATCAGGCTGTTGAGAAACAAAAGGCACAATTTCAATATTGCTTTAAGTCAGTTTGACCTGGCACATAGATTAGGAAGAAGAAAAAGTCCTACTTGGTAATTAGTGCTACCCAGAGTTTCTCCCTTGTGCTGGTACTGGCCATCATACAAAAGAATAATGAATCAGATCCATGGCTTTATTTCATCTGAACTATCCCAGAACAAATGGAAATAAAGGGGAGGTTTGGTTTCAAACCAAATCAGCTCCTTAATCCTGCCTATGGCATCGCTGTGCAAATGCTTAGAAGGAAAGTGAGGACAAGGAAGCAGGAGGAAATCCGTACTGTGTCCCCTGCAGTGCAAAGGACCCAGAGTGACCATGAGACTTCACCATAAGGTTATCGTAGTCCTCCCACTGGGCATACCTGCAGTACCAGTCTTGTTCCTTGTTGTGTGACAGAGGAATTCATACAGAGGTACTGAACCCTCTTCTTCCCCCTTCACCTCTCTCCAGCTGTCCTTCACTGCAAGGTAAACCACACTGGAATAAAGTTTTTCTGTTAAATCTTCCTGAAGGGAAAGTTAGTTAACACTATGAGCCAGTGCCTCTGAGGTGGCTCAGTCTTAGAAAAGGATATTTAAGATATTGGTATGTGGTAATATATTGGTTTCTCCTCTTACACTCAGTCAGTTAAGAGTACCTCTGCTCATGACTGTGGTAGCACACTTGGGAAACAGCCCGTAGAAGGGACAATTTGCAAAAGGATAAAGAAAATGCTTACTCTTAGTGTTTTACTCTATTTTTCTAGATTTTAAGATTTCCTTCCTGTGAGCAGCATCTTTTTTCAGAGTGTACAACACTATCTGGAACAGTAGGAAGCAATCCAACCTATATACAGCACCGCTTTTATACTCTGCCTGATATTTCCCACTGGCAACATAAACCCAGTTATTTCTTGGCTCATCCTTTCATTAGTTATAATCCCCTTGCATATATTACTCATAAAATAATACAAATTCATATTTTCAGTAAGAAAATATATATTGGTGGCCTTTTTTTAATCATCCTCAAATCAATCCTATTTTCCTACCACTCGTTAAACCAAGGTGGGTTTGTTTGTTTGGGTTTTTTAATTAATTTTCCACTACGGCTTATTTAATTTCATTTTGTATAACCTGATATGTATGGAGCAGAACAAAGAAAGTACTTGAGTCTATTTATATGCAATTAAATAGAAGCGATATATCCACGTCTTTTATAGATGGCTTTAATTTTCACTGTGCCACACGAAAACGTTTTGCAAAAGCAAAGTATATTTTCCCGGAATGAAAATTTAAACTGACAAAGCATCAACATACCAGGTGGGCGTCCTTATTACTTTTTACCACATACCAGTTCTTTGGAACCTATTAGAGGTGGTACACACAAGTATTAAACTCATCAGCAGTTCCAGTGATCTGTAGAGAGACATATAGCAAAACATTTAAATAAAATTGAGACCGCATGCTTTGCAATGGTATAACTTAACTCCTGGCGGTGCCACAGTTTGGTACAAACTGGCCCCACACCTGAGGTCCCACTCCACCACAGTGTGTCTGGTATGAATTTAGGTAAGTTATTTTTACTCTCTGCCTGTTTTGTGTAGAGTAAAATGAGGCCTGTAAGAGTCTCTAAAAATTCTCCAACATGCAGGAAAAATATTCTTTGCCTTTATGATTTTTTTGGAATCCTTCTGACTGGATGACCTTCCTTAGCTACTTCTGCATCACACATGGCCTCTGACTGAATCAGATGGCTTAAGTGACAGTGAATTTATCATGTCCTATGATCAATTTTTCCATAGTTTAAATACAAAGCTGATCTTATTTTAATCTACAGTTGTCTAAATCCAACCCATTCTACAATTTTAAAATTCTATTTCCTACTACAAAAATAATCTTTATATAGGGCGCTGATTATCATAATCTAGTAATTACTTTAATACTACACCCACTACAAAATAATTTCTACTTCGTAAATGCACTTTAGAGAGACTGAACCTCTCTGAGCACTAAATGTGAGACAGGGCATCTTTCAAAATTCAAATTATTCTCCAGTTTCTTTCAGTTCTTGGGCACCTTATTTGGGACATTCAGTTTGGGGACTTTGATTTCTTCAAGAGAAGAAGAAGCCTTCCAGATGCAAACAGTATTTTCTCTAATCTAGACAGAATTATTTTTTAATCTGCCCAATGCCTTTAAATAAAAACTACCCTTTCCAAGTCAATTTTGCTTGCTGCTGAAGAAAGACAAAGGGCATTAGGGCTATCAGGAGACTAATCTCTATTTAATTTAGTTATTTTACATGTTTTAAACTTTTCTTTCTTAAGCTTTGATTGACTGTGACCGTTCTAGCTCGACCTATCATCCTCAAGGATTTATAGTTTATTGTTGCTAATCCCAGGCCAGGTTCTCTCCATTTCCACTCTCTGAATAAAATTCCCAACAACTTTTGATAAGCTCTTCTCTTTTTTCCTTTATCCCGCCTTGTCTTCCCACCACGCTCACATCCCATCTGCTCCCTTAGCACTGCCAACATCTCCTGAGTGATGCCAGTCTAGCTGGAATTGCAATGCTAAAAAAGTCTCTGTCTCTGGAAAATATCACTTCCAGCTATACAAATAGCTACTTATCTGCTTGCTCTCTTTGTCTAGATGCTGAGGAAGAAAGTAACCAACCAGATTTCTGCAGGAGCCAGAGAGATTTCTCTCCTTACTAAACTTATGTCCAGTACTCTTTTTTTTGGCATGGAATTAGTATGGAGGTTGGATAAAGCGGTGCCCTGATCTGAGTCTTTAGATGTCCTTTTTGTTACCTTTAGTTAAATTACATCAAGAAAGGGAGGCAATATAGAATAAAATGGCCCTGAAGATGTCCTTTTCCTCATGGTCCTGCTTTGTTAGGCTCTCAGGTCCACGGAAGGATGCAGAGGTTCATATGAAGAGAATATAAGAGCAGTGGTTTGCCAAGATAACCAACAATTCTAGGGAGTTAAGGTCTGCTTCTTTGCCACAAACCTGGCTTTTCTACCAGGAGCTTTGTCACTCCATGAAGGGACCAGCTAATTACCTCAGCATTTTGTCTCTGTGCATGTAGCATTAATTCTGCAGACCTAGGTTCTTCCAAGGTTGTAGCTCCTGGGAAAAGAACAGGAAACAAGCACATATTTTCAAGATACTAAAGGGAAATAACTTACATGACTGCTTTTAGGGGAAGAAAAGAAAAACTTTTGTCAACTGTAAGCAGATCAACATCTGATGATGGAAACACTGATTTCTTTCTGACATGTCATTTCCTGCATGGCAGAGAAAATATTTGATGCTAACTGCCTTAAATATAGCCAGGGCTGGAGAAAAGCACCTTATTTGAAGAAAAAAAGTATTCTACAATGTTTGATGCAGTGGTCATAGTACTCTGAAACAAAAGAGAGTGTGATTACTTTCTCCTAACATACATTTTTTTTGGCCAAAATCTTTTCAATTAAGTCTCCAAGGACAGGAGCACTGTGCCAGTGTCACTACCTGGCTGACAGCAAAAGACATAGGCTACTGCAGGATTTCAGTTTTCTCTAAAAATGTATGAAGGGAGTTAATGGTCTTGGCTGGGGAGTCATAAAATATAACTCTGATATGAAATAGCTTATGGTGGCCAAGAAGAACTATTTGTACCTTACCAATAGAAATACAGCTGAAGTTATGCCCTGTCCATGGGCTTCTCTCCCCAGATGGATGCAATTGGGAGTTTTCTTTTTCCATTAAGCTGGGAAACTGTTTCTGAAAAGCAAGAATAAGTTACTGCTTCTGTAACTTACAAAATATGAGTAAGGTAGGTGCCCCCCTTAAAAGGAGAAATACAAACAGATGAAGTACATGTAAAAATATTACTGATATACTAAATCTGTCAGTTTTCTCACACAAAATTAAAAAAAATCTATGAACACTCTCCTGGAAATACAGATCATCATGCATTGTCTGGCCAAGAAAAAAAATTGTGTTTTGAGTCCCTCTTACTGAACAAGCTGGGAACAAGCCTCTAAATTGAAATAATAAATGCAACTGCACCCAATCACTTTATTAGCAAGCAGAATATGATCCTAATCTTTCAAAGTGTCAAATAAAACCCAAAAGCAAAAAACAAAAGACTGCCACAAGATAAATGCACATGACTAGCTCTTCTGAAGGCAGTAAAAGAAAATGTGACTCTTAAACTTTAAAGGATGTTTCTGAGATTTCTGTGGTGGCATACAGATAAGTTCAATGAAAGAGATTTCAGCAAAGATGGTAAGATCTTGTGCCTGCTAATGGAGAGAACTGTTCCCTTACAACACATTGAGTTGTGCTACACATTCTGTGCATCAGCAAAACCCATCATATCAGGATTTAGAGGCATGTAATCGCATCTGAATCTAAAGATCAGCTGCAAGGGCAGGCAATTCAATGCTCCTGTTGCTCTAAGCAAAGCTTGATACCTCATGTGGGAACCACTCTGCAAATGAAGGAATCCAAAAGAAGAAATCCAAAAGTACATATGTTCATTTCCATGGAAATATTTTTGCATTTGCATTCTACTTGAAAGATTACTGGCCTAAGGATTCTTACCGAAAGCTCTTATGCAACAGCAACACTTAACTCATGCAGAGAGGATGCTGCATTTCAGGACATGTCTTGCAAAACTCTTTCAGGCAAATGATGACTTTTAGCTCTGAACTTTGTGCTCATCAGCCCTCAGGATTTTCAGATTGTGATTGCTCAGCATTTTCTAAAACCAGGAAGCACCTCAGATTGAGCATTCCAAAGTTAGGGTACAGATCATCATCAGACTTTAAAAACCTGATACAAGTCCTATCTCTGCCTTCTTAAAATATTACCATGTTCCCAGAACCAGAGTACCTCTGTACCTCTAACAACCTTGTGCTGCAAAGAAGAGCTATCTCAGCTCCCATTTACAACTGCTAGGAAAATAAGGCAGTAATACTCAGGGTACTTTACACAAGGCATGAGTAAAAGACAGGCAGGGAAAAGATTGGAGTACAGTACTCCCCCACATCCCACCTCTCCTCAAGCTAAATTACTCCTTTATATTCTATGTCTTTTTTAGTGATTACTGAATTTCTTCATGCTGTTCTCCAAAGATTACAGAGATTCTGTTCAAACTTTCTTGAGATAACTCCAGCTGAAGTCTTCATAAATTTATCCATCTTAAAGCTTTAGCTAAACATTATTATTCAGATAAGAGTTTTTCCAGACAGGGTTGATGAAATTAACTGAGGAAGAGAGACACAAATGAAGATTTTAATTAAAATTAATACCTGCATTGTAAAGGGTAGACAAGGTGTATGATCACAGTCATGTCTTCATTTATTAGAGTATTTGATCCTAAAAAGAGAACCAATATTTTGGCCCTACCTCTATTTTGAGTAGTGTGAGAGGGCTTTAATTTGGTGGGCTATGCTGAGTGTTTCTCAACACTTCTGCCCGAAAACAAGAGGTAGAAATCTCATGGCAGAATATTGGCAGATAGCCTGCAGAGATCCTGATACCCCTGAGCACCTGCATTTAGGGACTGTATTTCTGAGATAACCTAAGATCTCCATTAAAGCACAATTCACAGGTCTCTTTACACCATTTATATCCCTTATAACTGATAAATGAATCCAGTGATCCCTTCCTGAGCCTGATGTTGATAATTACCTCCCACCAGTATCTTCTGATTTAGTATGGAGTCCTCTTTCTTCATGCACAAGATACCTGCATCTGCTTGCCCTGCAGCATTTTGCCACCTTCCCTATTCCAACCTGGCACACTCAGGTGAACAAACACAATGGGATCAAAGAAAGGATTTGAGGATTGAAAGAAAGTGAAGAGTTGAACAGAAAAAGCTCAAAGGGAGGGAAACTGAGGATGTTTTGGAAGGTTCCTAATTTTGCTTTCCAAACACATCCAGTAGCTGACTTGAAAATGTCAACATAAACTCTTCCCCTACTGCAGCCTTTAAACTTTCTGCCTCGAAGTTAAAGAGCAGACACACAGCCCTGTGGTGACAGAAAGCTAATGGAAGATATTTTGGAAGAGAAATATGGAATGGAGCAGCTGAGGCTGGAGGTGTGGGGAACAGCTTCCATTTTATTTACACGGCAAGGTTTTGGTAGCTAGGGGGCTACAGGGTTGGATTCTGTCAGAAGGTGTCGGAAAGCTTCTGTTCCCATGTTAGCTGGAACTTGTTCCAGCTGTCTGCAAGATAGCCCTGTCACTGGCCAAAACTGAGCCCATCAGTGACACTGGCAGCACCTCTGGGATAACATATATAAGAAGAGGTAAAATAAAGCTGCACAACAGCAGCTGGGAGAGAGGAGCGTATTAAACAACAGTGCGGACACTAAGGTCAGTGAAGAAGCTCTGGCTGGAGAAAGACACTTTACTTAGAGCTGACCTGCTTTGTCAAGATTTTGGGCTCATACAGCTTATCCTTTCTTCCTCAGATGTTTCAACTCCTTTGGTGATGTGCAAAGGATCATGGTGTAACTGTATTTTATTGCAGGTGTGAAAACCCTTGCTAAGAAATTAGAAGAAGGGGAATAGGACAGAGCAGCTAGAAACAAGACCATCTACAACCAGCTACAAATGTTTTTGAGAGTGAGGAAGAAGGACTGAGGTCTTTAATCCATTTTTCTCTTTCCCTCACAGCCACATGAATTGCTGAGCACAAAGAGAGAGTGATTTACATTTCTGGAATTTAAAAACACATTCAGAGTCTTTGCAGCACCATAGGCATTTGCTTTTTGTAGCCTTGCATAGGAACTCAGCAGTGAAGTGGATAAGCCCAAATTTGGAAATTTGGAAAGCATTATACACACGTAAACGCAAGACATTGCATGCAACTCTATCTCCAGAATTTTTTTAAAAGTAGCACTTTCTTTTAATCTTCAAGAAGAAAATTTCTGCTAATCTCCATCATTAATTAACATGCTTTTTCTTCCACAGCATTTTTGAACGATGGTTAAGAAGACATAGGCCCATGCTAGAAGTTTACCCAGCAGCCAATGCACCAATTGGGCACAATCGAGAAAATTACATGGTCCCCTTCATCCCTCTTTACAGAAATGGAGAATTTTTTAAACCCTCAAGAGAGCTGGGATATGACTATGCATATCTGCAAGAACCAGGTAATATTATAATTTTGGGTCAATGTAAAAGGTGAAATGTAAAATTTGTTGCCTATAACCTGGAATATGTCTGCCATATGAGCAGATAAAAAGTCCTTCTATTCCAGATTTTTTCCTGAATATAGTCCCCAAATTGTACCTGCTTGTTTTCACATTTCTGGTCTGATATCATACATATCTGACATGATACTGTTACAAAAAAATCCTACTGATATCAGTGCCATCCATCCTAGCCTACTAATAGCAAAATCTGACCCAAATGTTCAGCTAGTGATCAGAACTGGGGAGAAAAAGTGCTGGACTTCAAGGCTGTCATTATGGAGAAGATTCTTCTGGGAGGTATTAAAACACCTGAAAGACAATGCAGTCATGGGCCAGAGACAGCATGACTTCATGAGGGGAAAGTCCTGCTTATCAAACCTGATTTCCTCTTATGACAAGATAACCCACCTCATTGGTCAAGAGAAGGCAGTTGATGTCATATTTGGATTTCAGTAAAGCTTTGGATACTGTCTCTCACAGGACTCTTCTGGACAAAGTGTCCAGCACACAGCTGGATAAACACATCATGTAATGGGTGAGCAACTGACTCATGGGTCAGGCACAAAGGGTTACAGTGAGGGGTGACATCAGACTGGTGACACGTCACTAGTGGGGTTCTGCAGGGCTCTGTGCTCCTTAACATCTCCATAAATGACTTGGGCACCAGACTGGAAGGGATCCTAAGCAAGTCTGGAGACAATAAAAAACTGAGAGGAGCTGTTGACTTCCTCGAAGGCAGGGACGCCCTGCAGAGAGACCTCAACAAATTAGAGGACTGGGCAATCACCAACTATATGAAGTTCAACAAGGGGAAGTGTCAGATTCTGCACCTGAGATGGGGCAATCCTGGATGTATGGACAAACTGGGGAATGAGATGCAGAAAAGACTTAGTGCAGGTGCTGAACTATAAGCTATTGAAACAGCCAGATGAAGACCAGAAATAAGTATACATATTTTTTAATGAAAGACATTAGTTTCCTAAACTCATACTATTGCTAGAATTGTACAACTCAAAGTGCCAAATACCATGACTTTCAGGAATTCTGAATCCTGAAGTGGTACTTCAAGAGGAAGGAAAAGGTAAAATACTTACCATTCAACAATTAATTTCTGTTGCCTTTTGGACTCCTGCCTTTTCCCAGGGGAGTACATATCCCTCAGAAAAAGAAAATCCTATTAAATTCTGCCCATGTTTTTAACACAGAGGTAAGGAAAGTAGTTCCTTAATTATTCTGAAAGATCAACACAACGAATGAAATTCCACCTTGTTCAGAAAGCCCAGGTAATCCTCAGATGTCACTCAACTCCTTGTTAATCTTGCTGAGAAGAAGCGATCTCAAGCTATTTCTTATCTGGCGGGAAGAACTGGTTACAAATGGAAAGTGGTTGGACTCTCAAAATACGGATACAGATTTTCTTACCACTCTAGCGTTTAAATACAGACTTTTCTTCAGATAGGAATGCTAGATTCTTGTGTCCTCAAGGGAGAAAAGAAAGTCTGTGATTGGCAAACAGGAAGTACTGGACAAATAGGAAAAAATTACTAAAGAAAAAAAAAGTCAGTAGCAAAGATCTGGGTGGTAAAGCAAAGGCAGAATTTCTGCAGATCTTCCAGATGAGGAAGAAGAGGTAAGGCAGAGAAAAAGACAGAATGAGGAATGAGCACACAAAATCTGGCCCTATCCTACTCTCAAGACCTGGCTTGTTTGCTTTTAAAGAAAGTGGTTTAGTGGTGATTTTGGTGGTGCTGCGTAGACAGTTGAACTAGATGGTCTTGGAGGTCTCTTCCAATCTTGATGATTGTGTGAGTCTGTGAAGAGCAGCAGTTCTGAGTTACAGTACCAGCAGCTTAGGAGAGATAAAGCAGGACTACACAGATCATGAAGAGGCTGGTTACAAGAAATAAAACTTGGAAAGAATCCAATGGCAAAATGGCATTTTAATGCTAAATTAAATTGTTGTTGTGTCCCTGAGGAAAAATTGATGCTTGGAGCTCTGCTTTCCACTGCAGAGCAAATCAGTGTGTAAGAGTATGTAATTTTAATTGCAGCTTCATTTATTTTTACATGAATGACAGTGCTGAAGCAGAAGTGGTCGCAAACAGTGTGTAAGGAAATCCATCCCTCAGGAATCCAAGGCACGTGTCAGAGTGTAGTTATTGGGAGCTGCTCTGAGCAGAATCTGGAGCAGACATCCAGCTTTCCCTGACATGAGAATTGTGAGCTGCAAAATGACCACAACCTACACAGCTGCCTGAAAGCAAACATGAGCTTTGGAAGACTAATGGCACCACCTAACAATAGCTGTCAAAACAAGTTGCTCTGTCAAGAGCTGTTCCAAGAGCTTATATTTCAGCACCCAGACTGTCTTTTCTGTATTTTTTTCTTCTTTCAGAAATGAAAACAGATAAATTTACAGATTCAGTTTTGACTTCTTACCAGAAAATCTTCCTCTCCCAGTGGGATGAGTTTTATAGAATCACAGAATCATTTAGATTGGAAAAGACTGCTAAGATCATGAAGTCCAACCATAAAACCAGCACTGTCGAGCCCACCACTAAACCATTTCCCTAGCATCACATCTACATAGTTTTTGAACACTCCCAGGGACGGCACTACCACTTCCCTGGGCAGCCTGTTCCAGTGCTTGACAACCCTGTCCATTAAAAAACACTTTCCAAGATGTAATAATGAGGAGACTGATGAAATCTGTGGGAGCTGTGAACTTTTCACCACTACAAAAACAAGTAATGATACCTTAAAACTGACTGAGGGACTCCATAACGTGAATTTCTCCTAGCTCTGATTGTGGAAGTCTCATTGGCACTTCCTTTGAACATCCAGAGGGACACAACCAGTGAGACACAAACACACCAAAAATGGCAGAAACCAATTATCCCCCTCCCCCTTAAGGCTAGTTTAAAAACCTTGCTATCAGCCCTGCTAATTCCTGGGCCATGATACTTTTCCTCCTCTGAGTCAGGTGTACCCCATCCAACATGAGCAGGCCTGTTTCCGTGTAAGTGACCCTGTGGACAAAAACCCTAAAATTCCACCTATGGCATTAGCCTCTTGGCCATGTATTGATCTGTTGAGTTTTTGTATTCCTTTCAGTATTTCCCCCTCGTACTGAATGAATCAAGGAGAATACTACCTGCACATCTACTCCTTTAACCAAATGCTCCAGTGTCCTGAAGTCCCTTTAGATTACCCTGGGACTTCTTCCTTCAATCTCAACCCTACCCACCTGGAATACTAATAGAGGATAGTCAGAAGGCCACACCAAATCAGGCAGCTTCCTGGCTACATCCCTTACCCAGGCCCAGGGAGGCAGCATCCTTTCAGAGCACAGTGCATGTAACAGTGTTCTCTCCAAAGTACCGTGATCCAAGAGGATATACAGATTGTTTTTCTGGGCACCAGTGAAAAAATAACAGGAAGATATTTACAGTCTTTGTGGGGGTACATCATACTAAGTATGGTTGAGTACCTCTAAATCAGTCCAGATGCATAAAGAGCATTCAAAAATAAACCACCTTAGGAGTTCCCAGAGAAGGTGCCCATAGAGGTGCTCTTCCTTTTCCCTACTAGCTAGTAATTACCACTAATAATGGTCTTTAGAGCTAATAATTGGGAGCTGTGGATTCCAAATCTTCCTTGGCCCAAGCGGACAAGTATTCTTATTTTTCAAATTCAAGCCACCACATTGTTGGGTGCATTTTGAACAGATTTCTTTCCAGCCTCTGTTGTGAAGCGAGACCCCTCTCTGGCAGGGTTTTCACAACTCATTAAGCCATAGAGAGAAAAACGGACACACACATTCATATCACAAAGCAAGAAGGCAGCTGATCATCTAGAAATGAGTAGCTGCCATGGATTCACCAAAGAAAGAGGATTTCTTGTGCAAAGAGTGACCACAGAATAGTTGTCTACTGCTTCTCCTCACACAGGAGCTATCAAAGAAAACAGAATGCAGGTTCACAACTAGTGACAGGAAGCTTTTTTCCCCAATCAATATGTAGTTAAGGCAGGGATATTTCTGCTGCTAAAATTTGTGATAAAAGTCCAAAGAACAGCTTGAAAAGATGATGGAAGGAAAAAAAATCCTCCCATGACTATTACACACAACACCACCACATCTGTTTCAGGAAATCCTGGACCTGCAAATTTTTGGAGGCTGGGTAAGTATTTTGTGAAAGCAGTGTAATAGGCTTGACCTTTTCTTAAGCTCTCCCTAGTGGTCTGCCTCAGTTATTGTTGCCAAAGGATGCTGAGCTAGCAGGACCTTTGGTCAGACAGTATCAAACTTCTTGGGTTACAGTCTGAACTTTTGACAAACCATAAGGAGCAGTGGGGACAGTGAACTGTGTGCCAGCCTTGGATATGAAGATTGAGAAACAGACCATCAGGGCTGAAGAGATTTGTTTAAAACTATTTGTGACAGACTATTTCTATCACTCTTGCCTCTTTATGCTCAGCCTTCCAGTATTATCTATTATAGAACTTCCATAAACTGGCAGTACATTGTATCAAGTAGCATGATCTTTCTTTTTCTGTTTGTTTTTTTCTAGCCCTTGAGTCTTTCCAAGACTTTTTGACACCCTATCTTCAGCAAGCCCGTCAGATCTGGGCTTGGTTGGTCGGAGCAGCTGTGTTTGGAAGTGTTGTTACTGCTGTGCTCACAAGGCACATCAGGCCCTGCTGGAAGAAAAAAGGAGGAACTTCAGAGATACAGCCCTTGCTCATAGAAAGTGAAGATTACAACAATATAAGTTATCAGTCCAATTTCTAGAGGCCTCCAGTAACTCAGTCATGTTACTAAGGTGCTAATCAAGCATGCATTGTTTGATTGATGTTTACAAATACCTTGTTGAGGTGTGCTGTAGAAGGAGGATGGGCAGTCTCCTCAAGTCTCTTGTAACCTCCAATGTTGTAGCATCTTATCAGATCCACTCCTACAAAAATCTCCCAGATCCAACATAAGCTACCACACCACCCAAAGAACACTGTGTATTTCTTATGCTTGATTAAATAATGTTCCTCTGAAATCAGACTGACATGTGTTGGTGGATTTAATATATAATTCTCTTTTATTTGTTGTAGGGTCCAATTCCAGAGCCCAAGATAAGGACAGGAAGACATCATTCACCAAATACTGTTATGAGCAAAACAAGCTTGATCTGGAGAAATTAGCTTAATTTTAATTTCCTGACAACCAAAAGTGAGAATAGGATAATGAGAAATAATTTAAAAAAAAATACACCTTCCCCAACCCCTCCCTTCTTCTCAGGCTCAAATCCAGATTTCTCTACTTTCTCCATGCCAGCAGCACAGGGGGATCGGGAATGGGGTCTTTTTTTATCTAAGATATAAAGATCCATTCAATCTATGGAGGGAGAGTGAAAATCCCCTAAGCTCCCAGGGGCTTCCCAGGAAGAGTCTTCTGCTGGAGTCTGGAACTGGTACGCTTCTGGGGTCCTCAGTCCTGGAGTTAGAACATGACAGGAATATGTTGGAATTGTGTAGGTTAAAAGTCCCAAATGTCCAGCTTTGAGACAGTCTGAATGGCTGTGTCAGTCTGGGACAGACTGGCCGAGCTGTGACCCCTGGTTGGGTGCTTGCCCTGACAGACAGGCCACTCCTGTGTTTCATTAGATGTTTGTTGAAAAAAATGCCACTATGCAAAATATTTTGGTGTCAGTAAAGCGACGTCATCCTTTGAAAAGCTGTTCTGATAGAAGAATCCTAACTGTATTAAGCAAGATTATTTCAGTCTTTTCAGTATTCCATGGTAATAGCATTTTGTTTTCACACTGATCAAGGTAATTTTTACCAAAAAATTACCGTTTGCAAAGGACATGGCCAACAAGTCATTTCTGATTCAACTCTTCAGCTGTTCATGTCTTCTCCACAGATAACCAGTGTTCCCTGGGCTTCCCACCTTCGGCCATGGCAAATTACCATGTGTGAAAGGATCAAAGTGAAGCTTTGGCTCATCAGGTCTTTTAAATCCTACTTTTTGGCAGCTCTTGATCATCCCTTCTTTCTCAAAATCATGGAATGTATAATTTATACTTGTGACCAAACTCATGACCTATTAGTGAAAGCCTGTTTATGCTCTGCTCAGATCATTTACCAATTCCCAGGCAGGCTTTTTCCTTTCCTTTTTCTTCGGTGGAGGATCTAACAGCCCATTTTCTTCCCCTGGAAGTGTCATCACAGAGAACTCAAACCAGCTCTAACTGATGAAAGAGAATTTTTATCCCTTTCATATTTGTAGGCATACCCCCAAGCAATTTTCCCACTCACCATATGACCTTGAGACCACATCTGCTTTGAGAGGGAGCAAAGAAAACAGGCCTGTTTCCAACAGTCAGCATGGTCTGTGGCCAGGAGTAGATGGCAGAGTGTATATTAATCTGAGTAACTAGGACAGAATTGACACAAGCAACACCTGCTGGTTCTCCCCATCGTTGTGGTGTTTCTGCTCAGACCAGTGGCCTGATGCCAGCCAGGAGTCAAACCTCTTGAGAGGTGTATCTGACTCGGAGCACGTGGAATCCCAGCTGCTTCTCTTTTCCGAGCAAAGCTGTTTAGTTTCCTGCAGCGTGGGAAGCAAACACCGCTGCCAGCTGCGGACTGATGGCACCAACCCTAAAGCAACTGTTTTGGGACAGTAGGAATTGTCCTGTGGGCATGTCTTCCCTTTGTCCTTTTGGGGACCCTGCATGTCAGCTTGGACCAGCCACCTAGGTTTTGGATGGGTCAGAAAGAGGGAGAGGCTTCATTTAGCACCATGGCACTAAATGTTTTCTTGGCCACCAGCACTGCCAGGAGACTTTGTGCTTTCTCCTCTGCAAGCTACAAATGCAATGGCCTATTATTTTTCTTCTCAGGGTCATGTCTAGGGTTGTGTTTTCTCCTGTGCTCAGACATATGTAAGATAAATGCTGAAGGACCTCTTTTCCTCATAAGTGCTTCCCTGAGATGGAAGCTGGAGCTGCAATTTTTTGTAAATTGGGAATGAGGTAATGCCACGAGGCTGAGCTTGCCGTGTGATCTCACTGAATCAGAATGGTCAGTTTAAACAAAACCCTGCCTTTGCCTTTTCCTCTGTCTGGACAAGGTATCTTGAAACAAGAAACTTCCCATTGCCATTAGGCAGCTGGCTCAGGCTTGGGGAGTTTATCCTGACAGGGTCAATGCCGAAAATGGGGCATTACAGTACTTGGTGCTTGAAAATCTAGGTCATGTGTACGTACACCGTGCAACCACATAAACCTTCACCCAGTGGGCATCGAGGTTAGGCTTGTACAAAAGTACTTGTTAGATGAGGAGTCCACCAGAAAAACATCCAGGGAAGTATTTGCAGCATCAGCACCATGTTGTTTCACATAATGAAAACAACCAAGAAATCTAGAGGATAACTGATAACTTCATTATAAGGTACTCAGCTTTGCATGTCTCTGGCCTTTGCAAGAGACTGTTACCTCTGTCAAGTTTTTCATTTTCTAGCCTGGTCTCTTCCTTCCTCAGACTGTTAAGAGTCACATTTAGTCAAGGCAAGACAATGAACAGCTGTCAGTCTTTTTTCATTCTGTTCTCCTTCCCACATTTTACCCAAATTTGTATTTTTAGCACCTGGCATCTCCATTGAGTTAAATCTGTAATTCACCATCTGTGTACACACATGTGTATGGATGGAAGTAATTTTGAATCAGTATCCATAGTGACCTGAAAATTGGCAGCAATGAGACCTTGTCATTAAAAATGGCCTCTAACTGTAATTTTTGTAATAAGCTCTGAATTAGATACGAAATAGCTCTTATAACTACAGAAAATCAACTTATTTTTGCATATCTGTCTTCCACCCATTAGGCTTTCTGATGTCCCATTTTATAAATGGACATTTTCCCAGAAGTCTGTCCTTTACCTCTTTCTCTTGAGGGCATCAGTTGTGCAGAATTCACATTATGGAAAAAAATTCTAGAAATCTGATTGATTAATAAAATATATAGAAAAACAAGTACTTTCCCCACGTACAGAAAAAAAAATTCTCTTTGAAACAAGAGTTTGGCAGAAAACATTAACTCTGGACCCTCACTGTGGCTTAGCACTTCAGATCACTTACCTTCATGAAACTTGGTTCCCTCTCCTATCATCCCAGATTGCCCTGTGTAATCTGACCAGAAAAGGGATCCCTGGGGGCTCAGTGGTGGGACTGTCCCACAGTTTTGAGGCTGGTATAGTGGTGGTGATGACAGGCATGGTAGTGTATGTACAGGAGTGTGTCATACAGATTTTAAAGGAACTTGGGTATATAGAAGCACCTCCCTGCTTCTCTTCACTGTTTTCTAGTAAAAGAAACATTCTCACACAATAATAAGCACATAAGGCATTTTCAGGTCAATTACATATTGTTGACAAATTTTCACACATTTTCCTGTAATCAAAACAATATTAGAATAATTCTGGTTTGAATTTGCTTCTGGTTTCTTGAAAAACTTATGTACAACCATTTCAATGTGCTAGGTTTTCAAAGTGGTGTACATCCTTCCAAGCACTTTTGGCAGCAATGCCATAAATATAGTCTGCAGAACCTCTTAACTCTTAGGGCAGAGACACGAACAAGGCTTTCCTTGCCTACCAATACAGCCTTCCTTGTAATCAGGTTCTATTTTTCCCCAGCAGTGACTAATGGTAGGAAATTCTCTCCAACGTTGTCTTTACTCACCTTCATTCCTTTGTGCAACCTATTACAAATAAATAGTCTACACATACCACAGAAGAAAATATATTTCTGGAAGAAGTGCTAGAAGCTTAAGTTCTTTGCATATGACCCCTTCATGCAAAGGCAATAACGTTCTAAAAAAGTGGTGGCTATTTTGTCACAGAGCTGAATGTATCAGGAAGATGTATTAAGAACTTGAAGGCTTGGACCATTTTCTCATAAATTTATGGGGGATTGGCAGGGTGGTGCTCTGTTAAATTTACTACAGACTGATTACATTGCCAGGTGACTTGTATGAAATATATGCACAGTTAACAGCTTGAGAAATACCAAATGACAGGATTTGTATACAAAAATATTTAATGGTACAATTATGAGAAAATGTGATTTTTGTTTTAAATTGAAGCACCATACACATCCCAGAGTAACAGAGTTACTACAGTCATTAGCTGATAGCAAAATACATATAATCATGGCAAAAATACAAATACTGAAATAACTGTATGCTTACTATAGTAGTAAAAGTAGTACAACACTTGTGCATATGTTTGTAGACAGGCACTCTAAGGACTCTTTTTCCAACTCCCTTTTCATCTGGATGATGTTACAGTCATTTATAACAAGAGCAAGGGAATGTAAGGTTTCTTAAGTCAGAAAAGCAGCAATTTGTTTTAAATTTCCTCTTGTCAGTTAATGCCAGTGACCACTGAAGATACAGACCACTAGAGAATTTAGGCTTCATGTCCTCTTTTACACCATAATGGACTTGAGATGCTACTTTAAAATTAATTTTAATTCTATAGTCTGTGGTCTCAATTATTTCATCCAGGGGGCTGACTTTCAAAGCATCAACCTCCTACTAATATTCAGGGAGAATCAGGCTCTTAATGACTCTCATTTGAGAGAAGAAATGAAAACCAGGCTTTTCTGTCTTCCTCACAGTTCAGAAAATCAGCTCACATCTAGTCAGAAAGACTTTTCCCTTTTAGCGAAACAAATATGCTTAAGTCCAAAAGTCTAGACACCAGGTCTTAAAAACAGTGGCCTTTTGTCTCATCCTAGGAGCCATGGCACTCTAGAGCACCAAACAGGGATGTCTGCAGGGAGGCTGTCACTTCAGAAATTGTGTTTAGCAGTCTGGGCACAGACGACAGATTGGGAAATCTCTGCAGTCATCCTAATTAAGGTGACATTCTCCTACAAGAAGACATACTACTGCAAAAAGTTACAGGAAGGCTCGTTTGCAAAATTAATCTGTACAGAGATCAAAAACTTTGGCCTAACAAAATTAATTCCCATGAAAACCAGAAGAACAGTTTTGGAGAGGAAGACAAGCTGCTGGTTACTCAGATGACCAGTCATCAATCCAGAGTTCACAATTTCAGATTAAAAAGCACAATGTTACTAAGCTCAGTCTAATGCTTATGCATATCCTAACAAGAAACCAGAAAGAGAAATGATAAATCATGGAGCCATTCATAGGAATTAAATTTGGGAGGAGTTGGAAAACAGATGAGAAATGCAGATTATTTGAAGTCATCTTGCTTACAAAAAATGATGGATGATGGGTTTTCAGGAGAAACAATCCAAGTTGCTGCATTGATTACAAATTATTCCCGTGTGCTACTCTTCAGCCCTCCTGTAACATCCACATGCTTGTAATGTGCTGTGGGGAGAAGGAAGCAGCTTTTCTCTTCCATCAGGAAAACAGCAGACTGCAATACTATGTTGCTCACTGTAAGGAGAGTTTATTATTTGCATCAGCATTTTCAGCCAGGTTTTGTAAAAAAAAAAATTCTTCTGTTCCCCTTTCCATAATCTTCTTGCATGAGCAATGAGATTTCTCTCTTGATCAAATGCATTTGTGAAATATATAGTTTCCCATAAAAACTCTCCAAATATCAGACAGAAAATCAAAGCTCAAGAGCCAAAACACATTTTGCCAAACCTCATTACTTGGCCAGGGGAAGGTGAGTGGGAAAGGACATTCCTCTTAATTGAAAACACCATCATAATTTTTGAAAATATAAATTTTTTCCTCTGATAACTCTGCCCTGCCTGCCACTGACCCTGCATTTAGTATAAATAAACACCTTTTGCAGTTACACAGATCAGGAACTTCTCTAAAATGGAGCTGTTAGCCCTCCCTATTAGTTTTTAATTTAACAACTAAAAATAAATGAGAAGAAATATACAGGGTTTTGTTGGCTTTTTTTTTATCTCGCTGCAGTTAAACTCCTCATTCTGGAGGGATGGTACCTTCTCCCACCACTGTATCAACACCATTCTGGAATGAGAAAATAAAAAATACAACCCTGGGATCAATATATGCAGTTTAACTAAGTACCCTCACTTCTCAAAACTAAATTACCTAGAACTTTTAACAATTCTGAAAAACCTCAGAGAAGTCTGCATACTTGTATTAATCCATGTTTGATGTGTAGTTTTGCTACAAAAACCCACAACCCTGCCAAATGCAGAAATGATTAGGTGGACAGCTACCAGAACATTCAGCATGGAAATGGGTGCTTTAGTCTGCAGGGCACCCAAAAGACCCCTAAACACATTATTGGGAAGTCAATTATGAATTTTAAACCAGTTGTTGCAGATTTGCTGTAGAATCAGCAGTGTCTTGAAGATCATAATAAAATAGCAGCTCTCAGAGTAATAGCTATCAAAAGCAGCATGGTCTGAGCACACTGTGAAATGCTTCACCAGAGCAAGCAGACTAAAGCAAATTCCCAGAGCACATTTCAATGTCAGGCACCCAAATACTTGTCACAGGTGGGAAGGATTTCTACACGCTTCTGATATGGGAAGGAACTTTGCTCATCACTGATTTTGATGGGTTAGGGTAAGGCAGATGCTGCTTTCTCCTTCCACTGTGCTCTAAACAAAGACAGTGTAGAGGAGTGATGATCTTCTAAATTCCAGCGTGTGAGATGATGAGGATGAGGTAATGTATTCTGCTTCTGAGATGGTCTCACAGCCACAGATACATACAGAGTAAGCACGTCTCTCATGTTCTAAGGCAGAAAATGACTCTGGGTGGCTAAACAAGGGTGCCTAGTACAGTTATGGTACTTTGGGTATCCTACCCAACCTCCTGCTGTCGTGCCAGAGGAGTCTGGCTCTCCTGCAGCGTATCTGTGAACCCTGTGTAGATGTTTCAGCAAGTTTAGGGCATCACAAAGAGTCCATTCTGCTAAGCAGTGAAATCCCAGCCTCCCCTACCAGCAGTAATACACATGCACACATGCACACACACAATGCTTCCACGATTAAGCCAGTACATCATTAATTGAAATCAGGTCACAAACAGCAACTCAACCATGTTTTGCTCAGTCTTGGAATGGTTGTTTATTCCAAAGTCATGAAGCTTCCTGTAAAGTAAATACCTTTAGAGTATAGTGCCATAATTACATGATGTATTAACATATGGTGCTTTGTCAAATACAATAAGAGACATAAAATCACATTAAGATGATCTGCTAATAGAATGTAAAAGTAACATCTGAACAGCAAAAGAACTCAGCAGCCAAATACTTTAGTTGTCAGGACTGCCATTAAGATAAAATGGCTAATTCAGACGAGTATTTTGGGAAAGAAGGCTCCTTTCCATACTGCAATCAGGATTTTGTATTTTAACTAAACAAATTTGAAATGAAGGACTATTTTCCAGGCAAATCTAAACTCTTTTCTGGTGTGACTGTTCCCATTTTACTGGTAGTCAAAAAGAAGATGGGATTTTAGAAAAAAACTTAATGCAGTTTGGTATAAAAAAATGACAGTGAACTTGAATTCTTCATGTTACACTGAAAATCCTACACAGAGTGACCAGTTTGTAGGGGGACTCCATAAGAACATGGGATAAAACTCAAGAGTTCTTCCCTGTCTGAGCCCTTTTTTAGCCAATGGATTTCATCTACCCTCACAACACTCTGTAACTAAGAAAGGGACACTATGGGAAAAGAGTTCTGCACATGACTCATGAAAAAGAGAAGAATAAATAAACCCCAAATAAAACAGAAAATAAAAATCCAGGACTTTTTTTAATTATCCGTTTTCTAGCTCTGCCTTATTATAGAGATAATTGGTAAAAATTTTCCTTCATTTTAGTGGAACTAAGAGTCAGAACGCTTATTGCTTACTCTTTGAAGGTTTATCAGGCATGCAGGTACAAAAGCGACCTATTTAAGTCCTTCCAGTCCGTGAAACACAATTCCTCTGTTGTGCCAGGGGCCAGCAAGCTGAGGCTACAAAATGGGCTGTTTCATATGACAAGACTTGTCATAGACACAAACCCACTAAGTACTATTCTTAAAGTCAAGCTTGGGTGAAAAACTTACAAATGAAAGTTTGGGACCAAATTTTGCTTTCTGTTCCACTTGGAAACTAAGCAGATATTTCTCTTCAAAGAATTGTACCACATCCTGATCTACAAAAACATAAGAACAGAGTGAAATTACATTAATATAAACAGGCGCCTCTGAAAAGAACATTGAGTACTCAAAATTGTGGACATTTATATGAATACTTTCCAAAATGGTTATCTTGTACATTGTACAGAGATATCAGAAGTAAATGTTGCCTTCCTTTTTAATAAATTATTTTTATTTCACCTCTAGTGGAAAAGATATGTAATTACAGAATTGGAAATTCAGAACAAATTTTCTGGTCTCTTTCTTTTGGGACAGGGAAGAGTGAGGGAAGAATGTGGTCACAAGTGAAAAAGTCAAGACCCACAGCTACAGAAAAGACATTAATTTTTCTATCACATTATACATGTTAACTGTTAATAATTACTTCTAAGGCTCATTTAAAAAAAAAAAAAATTGGAAAGCTGACATAAGTTTACTCCTTTTTCCAAATCTTATGTATGGCAAGAATTTTCTTTGTGGCCCACATCTTCCTTCCTGAGACTGGATTTTAATTAACTTGTCTAGTGGGATAACAGTCTTTTCAGTATACTCACATTTGCACCAGTGGCTCCAGTTCCTGTTTGTTTACCACACCAAACTCTCACATGGCTTTTGAGTCCCAAATAACTACCTAAAGTAAGACAAAAATGGATCATGTCTTCTTCCTCAAAGCAACCCAAGTCTAGACCTGCTACAGACATTGTCCTGAAGGTTCAGATGACAGTGTAGACATGATCCTGGAGAGAGGTCTTGCTTTAAAAGGAAGATACCAAATTGCTGAAGCTCAGACTGTGGTACTACTGTTTAGTTTGAACTGTACTGTTTCATTAATGAAGGTTGGAAAGAAAAAAAAAACAAAACCAAAGAATGCTTTGGTATTTGAAAACAAGAGTTTTTTCAAGCTAGTTTCCACTCTTCTTCTAAGAATCTTGGAAGAATTCTTTCAAAACAGACGTGTTTTTGACATATGAGCATTTTCGATGTAAAAAAGATATTTGGGATTTTTTTGCTTGGTTGTTTCTGAAAATGAAATTAGATTTATATAAAACAATGTGAAATCATAGATCTTGAAAGAAATTCCCATATAAACATTATGGAACTAATATAGCTGGGCCATTCAAAATACTTTTTTGGACACCAGTTTGAGGGCCAATACCCCAATTATGACTTTTCTTCTCAACTACCACAGACCAAGAGAACCATTTCTTACCCAAATGTGTTTCATCAAATTTCCTCCTGCAAATGATCAGAATGAACACAAGGAGAGAAAAACTCAGTGGAAGTAGGGGTTTCACAACCTGGCACATTTGGACTAAGGGTACCTGTTTCAGAAAAATCTAATTAATAAGCCCAGAGCTTCATCAATGTATGAAGCCTGGAAAAGGGTCCTTGTCACATCTGAATCTAAGTGAAAGCTCTGCCCTTCTGCACTCACAGCAGCACCAGGGCCTCCCTCTCAAAGAGGCAGAGCTGAACATATGTGTTGGGAGTTGTCTGCTTAACAGCACAATACTTATTCTTTCCCTGTTATAAACAATGAGCTCTCAAGCTCCCAGAAGCAAAGAAACCAGGCGAGGAAATGTTTAATCAGTGAAAGAAGGAAATCATATGCAATTAATAAAGCCGGAGCTGTATGGAAATAGCAAATGTAATTGAAAAAAAGAAACCCTTTCCATCACTGCCCAGCATCCTGAAATGCCTACATGTGAAAGCAGAAGCATGACTTAATTTCAGTGGTAGCCACAAGTGATCTGACTTTCACAAAACCAAATCCCCAATTCTCATACAGAAGATGACATAATCTTTGCTACTATGAGTTTTCCCCTTTTCTACATAGCTGCCCTTGTAGCACTGCCCCTCCTGTCATTGCCAAAAGCATCTCCAGCATTGGGATGCTGCACCCCTCATTTCCCTGATGCTAATCAAAGTGACCACAAGAACCCCATTGGATTGTGTACACCAGCAACATTATAAAGGTTGGTGTATACCGTGATTAAAATTGAGGCCCTCTGCATTTCCCAAAGTGGCATTTTCCTGAGTTATGGGAAACACAGGGTGGAAGAAGCCTCTTGTGCTATGGAGGGAAGAAGAGCCCAAAAGAAGGACTATGGGACACACGGGTGATGATGTATCCAATGATCCAAAGATTCAAACACACCTCTAGATGAAGGCTGAGGTCATACACAGAGAGGAAGAGATGGATCTGAAAGCTCAGCTCCCTCTAATCATCCATGGTGGTGGAGCAGACCAAGATGACTGAAGCACAAATGCACCCAGCTCCCACAGACAATATTTCACTATCAGGAGGAGATCCCTTGCCAAGTTCCATCTCAGCCACGTTTTTAAGCTTTGGGGCATTATGTTTTTGTCAAAAAGTGTGTATCAAACAGTTACTAGAGCTTAAGCAGCCAAAAAGAATAATGTCATAGGTGAATCTTCACATTCACAGCAAGTATCTATTAACAGCTAATTATGTTGCTCTGATCCAGTAAAAGCAAAATACAGCACTTGTGCCTTCTCTGATGACATTTTGCCATTTATTCCTGATGAACACTGCTGCAAACATGGGCAGGGTATATTCAGTTGTGGGTGGAAGCTGGCATTCACCATCCTCATCTGTTCTAGCCAGTACATGCTTTCAAGCATCTAACACCTAATGAGGTACAATAACATAACCTGCTTCCCTGTCCCTAGCAATATGCTTCTACAAAGCTAGAGAAATACACAGGGTATGTCCATACCTTCAGCTAACCATACAACTGTGACTGTACTCAAAGGTCAGACCAGCTCATTGCCTACACAATTCACCCTCAAGTATGACAGCTCCAAGCTTGAAAGTGCACACTGGAAGCTCGTCCAGCTCTGTCTAAACCACCTTTTGTCTAATCCTGCAGGCTCAGTCCAAGAGCCCCTGAGTCTCCCTTTGCCAAAGCATACGTAGGACTTGCTCTGACTCATCATGGCTCAGAGATGGGACAGCCAGTGTGGTGACCTGGCCAGCTTCTGACTGCAGATCATCTATCACTGATGTGTTCTCCCTAAAACAATTACCCAGAATCACAGAATAGTCTGAGCTGGAAGGGACCCACAAGGATCATCATTTAAGTGAATGGCCCATCCGGAGATCAAACCCACAACCTTGGCCTTGCCTCTCCAGCAGCTTGCAGACCTGCTGTGCAGCATTCCTAACCAGACTGTGCCGAGTTCAGCTTGGGACACAGTCCACTCTATATGCTCTCTGGTATTTTGCATTTCTCTCAGACTATTAAAGGGAGAAGCAAAAGCTCAGAGGCGTTATTTATTCAATTCGGAAGCCACCCGTTATCCCTGTGTTACACTTCTAACATGCAAACACCATGACACAGCACCAGGAGGGAGTCCGTTATCCCTGAAAAAGAAATGGCATGCTCTTTTGAAATCAAAATAAGTGCCCTGCTGTCGATGAATACATTCTTGGTTACTGTACAAGGAGGAAGTTTTTGCTTTTCCTCCCCCACCTCTCATCCAAATTTCTTCCCCAGGGTTGCAGAATATGAGATGAGCAATGTGACCTTGCAATGACAGAATTTTAATGAGTGACTGGTGCACCAAAAGCGATGCAGCAGCGTCTCCCTGCTCAGCGTTGCTATGTGCACTAGACATTTATGTAACACTGCTTCTCATCCTCAAGGCTGTCCTTTCCTAGGGTCAGCAGCAACAAACATGAAATTTATTTATCAAACTGTCAAAGCTACTTACAGCTGACACAGAGAACTCTACACTCCAGTATTTTGGTGAAAAGAAGTTACCAGGTAAAGCTATTTCCCAATTCCACAGCTGCAGAATAGAGGTAGATGTTTTTTAGAAATAGGTTAACTTGAAAGAGTAAAGGGCTTGCTTCAAAGAAATTGCTTATTTCCAGGGTGTTTGCTAAAATATACTAGTTTTCTTCTGGGCTTTAGCATTGAGTTCTGCACAGAAATGCAATGTCTTTGCATACTTTAGCTCTCAACCCCCAGGGAGACTCTGTATCTGCATCTAGAAAATGGGGTTTGCTTTAATTTCTAAAATTGAGAAACTAAGAAGAATGTCTCCTCCCTCCCCTTGGCTCCCAGGTAGAAAATATTTTACCCTGTTTATTGTTGGCATTCATCATCCTCTCCTGCCCTCCTTGGGTTGCTCCTTGGTTGACAGCAGTTTACCTGGAGCTTCAGGACCAGCCTATCCCCTCATCCAAGGGCTCTGTTAAGAAGCAATCTATGATCGGGACAAGTGGCCTTTTCCAGCTTTCTTTCTGCGCCCATGTAATAATGGGACAGATTCACTGCTCTTAGTACAGATCCAGCACCTGTGTCTTACAAATAGGATCCCTCTAGAGAATATAACACTTCAGGTATGGCAAACCTTTAGGATCCACTGCAAGTTTAGAGATATTCATAACATCAGAGGCGGTACTAGAACGGATCCCATCCCCCTTACAACACGGGTGATACAATTAGCAGGATACTAAACCTTCACACATCCTTATCCAGCCCTTTAAGGAGAAGCATTTGTTGCTCAAAACCTTTGTGTCAGAGCATTCATTATACATGCCAGTCCACCAGAGGACTCAGGGTTTTTAACCTTAAAATATGCTAATTAATCTACTGTGCCTACAAAGGAAATTTCAGTGTTTCTAGGATTTACTATGGTTAGTACAGGCACTAAAATACCAGGCTCTATATGGGAATGAAGAGTCTCATTTCAGCTCCATACATTTTGCCAGTGCATCACTGTAGTGGCCTTAATGAAATACACCAGCAGCAGAAACAATGCAAATCCCAAATCACTGTTCACAGTTGAGTCATCAGCTATGTAATATATATATATATATCTGAAAAATGTACATTCATAGCAGAAAACCTCAGCTCAGCACAGGCACCAATGGCATTTTGATTAAACCTTGTTGTTAAATCCTCTTTGCTAAAACAATAAAAACTGGTTTAAATTGTGAGGGGTGGAAAATCAGCAGAAAAATTGGATGCATAATCCAGAGAAGAACAGACCCACCTTATCTTATATCAAACTGGCGAGTTTACGAAATTATTTCCAGGCTGAAGTGAAAATTAATCTCCCTAGAAGGTCTGTTATTTTTCAAAAAAGTAAACACTGTATTTTAATAACTATTAAAATATTAATTTTAATAACTATCTTCTCTGACTTATAGTCCTTGAACTGCTAAGGCAATGACTCTTTAGCCTCATGTCTGCTTCCCCTAAGCCACATCTTGTGGTTTGAAACTATAACCTGGTGCATTAAATGTGGAGTAGAGGTTTTCCTCTTAGGCTGCCATTCTCCAAGTCCTACCAAACCATGCTGTTAGGCTGTTACAGCTGAATTACTGTTCCCAACATGGCTGCTCTGCTCCTTGCATTATCTGCCCCCTCTCAGCCAGCTCCAAATCTCTTTGCCACCTAGGCACCAGAGGCATTAGCAGCAAATAGGCAGATCCTGCACTTGCACTGGCTGCGAAGAATGCTCACAGGTTGCTCCATGCTTAGATCAGACAGTGCATGGGTGCCAATATATGCAGTACTTCTCTCACCTGCAAGACACATCTGCAAACAAGGTAGATGAAGATCTGCAATCAAAGAAAACCACAGGGATTCAGAGTTGAGCGAGCAAGCCAGAGATCAGGATGCAGTGGAAACTGAAGTAATAGGAACCATGGAATCACGGAGTTAGAGAACAGTTTGGGTTGGAAGGGAACTTCAAGATTGTCTAGTTCCAACCCACAAGCCATGGGCAGGGATATCTTCCAGATCTAAAAGCCCCATCCTGCCTGGTCTTGAACACTTTTAAGGATGCCACAACTTCTTTGGACAACCCATTCCAGGGCCTCACCACTCTCACAATAGAGAACTCCTTCCTAATATCAGAACTAAATCTGCCCTCTTCCAGTTCAAATACATTACCCTTGTTCTATCATTGCATACCCTAATAATAAGGAGGTGTGCAGTGCTTTCACACACATCTATACAACAGGCCTGTGTAGGCAGAAGTCTCCAGAGGGAAGGTTTATCTATTCTTCCTTTACAGCAACTGTTGTTGTGGCAAAACAATCAGCATTTTGCAGAAAAATAGATTTGGTTTAAACTTTCTATCCTAAGCAGTGCAGTCATCAGCTAGGTGTCTTCTCCCAGACCAGGTTGTTTGTTTGTTGTGACCTCACACTGCTTTCAGTTCTGCCTTCTAGAAGAGCAGAAAAAAGACCAAGGAAGAACTCACACACTAGTAGTAGTACCACATACTGGAACAGGGAAGTGTTGCTTCAAACTCAGGGCTGGAATAATCATTGTGGAGGGACAGGCTGTTCTGCAGACTTCAGTGGTGAAGGTCATTCCCCACCAGGCCTTCCCACACAACATCAGGGCTCATCTCTGCTGTTCTTTGTTGTGGCAGTGGGAATTTACTCACACAAGTAATCCCAGTGATGTGGGAATAGGTCTTGGATACATCTGATTAATCCTGCTGTTAGCTGAGTAAAGCCTCGAGTCCCACACTGCTGCACAAGGGCTGGATTCTTGTTGCAGGGAAAGGGTTTGGTTTCCCATCACAGTATGGAAACATTCCTGGTCTAAAAAAAAGAGTCCTGAAACAAATCTGATGAATAAAACACAAAGATCCTGCTGAGCAAACACTGAGAGGTCTGCAGCTTTGTGAAAGACTGAGTGAAAACTGGAAGAATACAGGGCAGGATCCTTCCCCTGCCAGCAGGACACTTATGACAGACTCACAGGACACAGTTTAAAGTGCAAAGTGATGCTCAATTATGTAAATCCAGTTGATCTGCAAATGTGGAATTGGGTGCTGTCAGCTTTCACTTACTTGTCTGGCACTGAGTTATATTTTTACACACACTTGGCTTACAGAGAAAAAAGTAATGGAGTTTAAAAGAGGGCTTGACTCTGTTTTGCAAGCTGGAGAGACACTCAGAAAGAGCAATGACAACACAGCCTGTAGAAATATTGTGTTTATCATAATATCTGCCACTCCTGTAGCCAAGTCACAGTCACTCAACAACGCTTAAAACTTTTGCCTCTCTTAAAGAAGCATAGCTCAAGGAAAAGAAAAAAGCAACTGAAGCTTTTAGACTTTCCTCAAACTCTTCCTCACCTGGTCTAGCGATTAGTCAAATCAATAACAGAAAGGTTTACCCAAAACAAAACACAAGTATATTTGCATAGCAATTAGATCTTTTCACTGCTTGCGCATTAAAGTGATCCCAAAACATTAGTTAAGCCTCAAAACACTCCAGAAAGGCAGATAGTCCCGAGCTTGTTTTACAGGTGGGTCAGCTGAGTCAGATACAGCACAGAGAGAGAGAGGACAGCCTGGATCTGCTTAGATCTTGCTGTGACAGCACTGCTTAATGTAACAGCATGTGTTTAACATGCCTACAAGGAGCATCAACTCCTGCTACAATGCAGAACAAGAGCACAGTACTAGCATTACTATTTTAATTATAAAGTGTTACCTATACAGAAGCTGAGCCAGAAAATATACTCTGCTTTAGCACAGAGCTAACTGCAAAACTAGCTGCTCATTATATGGTAATGGAGCCGATATCTGTCAGAGGAGATGGGAAACCACAAACAACATAGTGATTAGATGACTCTAAACTGTATTTAAAAAGCATGAGATACTAGATCCCAAAACTAGAGGAAAAGATCACTTTCTAGTTGTGGATAACAGAGGCAGGCATGATTTCAATCATGCTTTAAACTAACAGCCAGGAAACAAAGTACGCGCAA
This sequence comes from Corvus hawaiiensis, assembly GCF_020740725.1. Taxonomy (NCBI): domain Eukaryota; kingdom Metazoa; phylum Chordata; class Aves; order Passeriformes; family Corvidae; genus Corvus; species Corvus hawaiiensis. The sequence continues at coordinate 39,325,447 of NC_063214.1, forward strand.
CCTACAATATCCAGTATCTGTGCATTTTGCCAACAGTTTTATGTTTATTATAACATCTATGCAGGGAGTATTAGAAATAAATCTTACTGATTAAAAAAACCCTAATCCTTTGCTGCACACCTCCAGTTACAGTGATGGATGAAGGAGATCCAGTAGGAAAATAATGGTCCTTCCAGCCTCAAAGAGAAAAAATCTAAAATCAGTAGCTGTAATGTAGGCTCCCATCTCACACTGCATTTCTATTTTAGCTTCTCTCATCTGGGCTACTTCTAGAATTCTCATCAGTAGGAATTCGTCTATCTCTGGTTCTTTCTTTCCTCCTTGAATTTCAAATTGGGCAGAGCCAGAGGCAAAGACTTCAGTGCCAAGTCTGGACACTGAGGAACACATTCCCATGTGGCTTCACTGATGCACCTCCACCCTGTTGCTCACTGAGTGCAACTCCTGAGCAGAAGCTGCCAAGGCAAAGACCAAACTCATTCTCACTAGTTACACGTACACTGTGCCTATATACCACCTACCAGAAAAATGCTTCCCTCTGAACACTCACACTGATACTTGCAGACTTCTGTACAGAGTTTGTGTCCTGAGCAGAAATTTAGTGCCTTTCCCACTAAAATAAAAAAGGTCTTCATTGGACAGATGTAAATGAAATCAAATGCACTGCCCTAGATACAGGTGAATCACAGGCACGAGAGTTCTCAGGCCAGCCTCTGCCTGTGTATGCTGCAAACACTACTCTGTACTGCTCCCAAGCTCCTGCTGGAGATCAAGGAGAAGGTTTTCAGCATGTTGAAGTGATGCTGCTCTATTAAGAGGCACTAGAGTGGTGCCTATTTATGCCAGCTGTCTGATTCCTGTTTAAATGCCCTCATCTCAACAAAGTAAGGAAAAGGGAGAAAAGAAGAAATAAAGGAAGTTGGATTGGCTATCTGGACAGGGAAAAAAAGGTGCTCCTCAGAACCAAAAAGTTATGAAGTACCAGTTTCAACCTTTAGCTCTCCCATGGCAATTACGGGCAGAAAACAGCTGTGGGGAGGAGAAGGGGAAGAGAGATTAAATTTGGATGTTTCAGATCTTCCTCTCTGGAACATACTAAAAGCATACTGCAGCTCCTGTAAGGTTTCTATCTGCACACATCATCCAAGGAGCCACAGAGCTGAGGGGTTTATCCTCACCCTGCTGTAGATCTGGTCTCATCCTGCTTTCAGTGGCACCAGGGCGAACAAGGGTGGCTCCAGGGAAGATACTCAAAGGATCACAGTCAACCAAACATGCTCTGGGAACTCTAAAACTGGATTTCAACCTGCTGTGTTGTAAAATAATCAGTCAGAGCATCTGAAAGCTGGAAGTATTTGACATTCAGGGCATGAGTGCGGAGTGAGTGCAACTTCCACATTGAGTGTGTGGTGTAATAAAACTTCAGGTCTTGTCTGCTCCTGTTCATCACATTTCTTGCTCCATCTTTATGGCTGCATAAATCATACTTATTTTGCAAACTCATTGAATGCTGAACTGATGCGAGATACAGAGTTCTCCACGTACAGATGCGTGCTTGCCAAGAGGCTGTGACTAGCATCACAGCAGAGGCTGCCCACTGGTGCTACGAAATTGTGCTCACTTTTCCTTAGGTTAACTTCATTACAGAAGTAAACTAGCAAGAGTAACACTCTATATTTTAAATACAGAATCCCAGTTCTGCAATGTATAATAAAATCTTTAATATGGAGTATTTTCACCCCAAAGCCATAAGATTTGTATACCAACAAAAGCAAGAGTCTTTGTAATACACTATGTTTTGCCATTTGGATTAACCTGGGGTTTCATTTACTGATCCAGCCTCAGAGGACTGAAGTGGAAGAAGTTCAAATGTTCCACAGATTCTTCTTCCATCAGTTTTTAAAGCAATTGCGTCTCTCCCCAGCTTCTGCACTTTTTAATTAACAGAAACAAATCCGAAGAATCACTCCCACCACAAATATTGTGTGAGTGCATTTGAGTAAAAGCACTGATTATTTGTTGGTATACTGCTGCATCCATCAGTCTTAAATAATCATAAATAAAAACATTTGTGCTATTCTTTGGTACATTTCTGTCTGTTTAAACCACAGCTGAACTTTTATATTGTACAAACAAAAAATTGCACTTTTATCTTCTAGAGAGTCTTGCTAGTCCAAAAGACTTTCAGCTGAAGGATTCTTTATTGTACTCAAACCTCGTCCCATAAGAGTTGCTGCTGTTGCTCAGTTTATGAAGTATCTTAGAGATTTTGTTTGGTCCACAACAGAAAACTCCAATGGTCTTCCTGTAAAAAAAAAAGGGGTGGGAGGGGGAAGTTATGACATTGTGAATAAACAGTACCTTCCAATAATAGACAAAATTGTATTCCGGCCTCATGGTATTATACATAACCTGACTACATATGGATTTTAAAGTGAAAACAGTTCACTAGATGATGTAGTTAGTATTACTGAAGCCACCATATCTCTCCCAGGTATCCCTACAACAAACCCTATTATTTATCTGACTAAGACAACTCTAAGGAAGAAGCGCTTATTCTTAATCTCAAGATACTAAATGATGAAATAGTACTATTTTCCACTCTATTTTTTTTTCCCACGATTAATTGCTTTTTTGTTTAAAATGTGTCTTACTGTCAAGACTTTCTTAGTGTAACTCACAAATTACACAAGCAGATCTGGTCGCTAACAGTGATTCACTACACTAATGAAAACAGAGCACTACTAACAATGATTATTTCTGGCAGCAACAGAGTAATTTTACTGCTTTACTTTCATATTAGCATGCAGTTTTTTTCTTAAACATCTATATTGGGAAATCTTATGAAAAGTCAAACACAGAGTACGATCCTTGTTCATCACCCATAGCTCTTGGCCTGCCTTCATTAGTTAACCTGACTTTTTCACATCCCTCTACCGACAACAGTTCTGCTCTCTGGTCGCCTTAAAAATAGGCTGTAAATCATACTCACAGTCATACAACATCTGAGGGCTCAGAACTGTAGCCAACATCAGAACAAAACACATCCACCACAGCAGGACTGAGTAATTCACAATAGTCACCATTTCCCTTTTTTGAAAGATGAGGAGAGGGAAAGGAAGGAGCAGGGAAAGACAATGCAGTGCTGTCTTTTCTGTACCATGAAAAAAAAAAATCATCCTCTTCCCGTTAAAATTGTGCCACTACTACTAGAAAAAGATCTTAAAGATTTACTAGGATGAAGAAAAAGCATATGAGAGGCAGCATGGCTCTAACTATTGTGATCTACAGCACTCACCAAGAGGCTGGAGATTTGGGTTCTGGACCCTTCTTCCTGGACTATTTCAGTATTTTATCCAGTAACTATTTAATATACAATATTTTAGCACATGCAGGATAATCAAACTCAGTTTAAAGCTCCCTGTGCATGTGTTTGATGAGAGGAGGGAACTAATAGAAGGAGAAATCTTCGACGCATACTGCCAAGTGTACATGTCTGGTGTCAGGCAGCTGCTGGAATAGCACGGCAGTGCACGCTGCACCAGTGCACAGCAACACTGGCATGGTACAACTGAGCACTCAAACATTGAAAAGCATCACAAAGTTATGCAGGTAACTGCAGTGGTGTCCTTGTGCAGGCACCTTACAACGCTGATTTTAACTGCCTTCAATGACAGCATCTCTCATATCAATCTATGGTAAAGTCATAAATCATACTTTTCTCACCCTTATGTTTATCTATTAAGCTTTCCTGTCCTGGCAGTACTCCTTTTAATGGCAAGGGGTGTTGTGCTGGTGGCTGAATTTGCAGCAATAATGAGAGCGCTGTTGCTTGTTGCTCTCAAACAAGATTCCTCAGCACTTGCAGACTCTGAACTCCCTCTAATCTGTGCACACTGGAGAAAAAGGATTCATGAGCTGCCAGCAGGACTCTGTCTTCTACTGTGTATTTAATTGAAAGAATTAATGTTGTTGTTGGGGTTCTTTTGTTTTTCTTTAGTCTAATTACTACAGTGAACTGATAAAACAAACCCCAAAGAGTTCGGCTGCCCCTCTCTCTTTCACTACATATAAATAGCCAACAAAGTAAATACATGTCTAAGCAGCACATACTGCCAGTGTATTCCCACCCCAACAACATCCTTCCAAGACATACAGAATTTTTGGCTAGTAATCAGAATCACAGGAAGGTTAAATGATTTGCCTGAAGTCACACAAGAGACCCATGGCTAAGGAGGTCTCCTGAAACCCATCGGAGTCACTGTCCTGTGCAGTGAGCCAGAGGCTCTCAGACTTCCTTCCCAGGATACCCAGCATCAGCATCTAGTCTGGACACCCCTTCACTTACCATCTACCCTCCTCCCCTGTGTCCCTGCCTGCAGATGCCTCCCTCCTTGCCTCAACTGGCTCCTGCCTGGATGCTGGAACACAAGCAGGAAGGTGGCTGAGGGAAGCTGCTACACAGAGCAGCACATTCCTACCCTGAGCTGATGGGCTTTAACTGTTTATCACTTGTTTGGGACAAAGGCTCACTTTGTGGCTTAGATGAAAACAGGCAGCTGTGTAGTCCTGCATCTGAAAATCTTCATTAATACCATTAACATGTTTACAGTTAAGGAAATGATGCCATAGGCCATTCTTTGTAATAATTACAAACTTCAATACAGGATTTACTCATTCAGAGCACAAAGCACGTAACTCCTCAGTGTTCCTATGGGATGAGCAGGTCAGCACATATTCTTACATCCATTTTATGAACAGCAGGAGTTGAGAGAGGTGAAATACTTTGCTACATTGAGAGGACAGAGCCAGGACTTGAAATGTTCCTGTTTTAAATCCCACGTTTGTTCCTAGAGAGAGGTTTCTCCATTACAGCACATGAGAAATGTATCATTGTGTTCCCTGCCTTCTTCTCCTACCGGTATTCATGTCTTTTTCTAGGTCGTTCTCTACATGGAAGAAAGCACATGCCCATTTGACTTAAGCAAACTGAGCATGGTGCAAGCTTTTCATCCAGGACACAACTGAACGGGAACAAGGCTGCTGCTCCATTCCCCCACAAAAAGCATGAAAAAAAGAGACCAGTAACTTATTACGTAACTATTCCAACGCAGATTGCTGGGTCTGCAGGTGTCATGTGAAATAGGAACAGTAGATGGCATACGTCTGCTCCTCTTTTCCAGAAAAAAAAAGGGATCAGGAACCTGATGCTGGGTTGTCCCATGTCACGCTCTGAAGGTCTGGCAAAGCTCAGACACTTACAAATGGACTTTGCTTATTTGGGACCCAAACAGCAACAACAGCAACAATTCACAAAGCACACAGCAATCAGACAGCTACACAGTGAGAGCTTTGCCAGCTGCCTGTTTATTTATGTGCAGCTTTTCCTAAAATCACAAGATAAAAACTAGAAAATATCTTGGCTGCCCATAAACAAGCCCAAGGGGATGATTGCAAATGTGAAAGCCTGAACACTGGCACCAGATGTTGGAAACAACTTGATTGACCTGTTTTGCTTTAGTTTGGTTATTTTGGTCTCCGTATAGCAGCAGGGACACTTAGGCGGAAAGTTACAGAGAAATAAGAACTGAAATAAAGCTAGTAGCAGACCTGGAAATTGGATTGAAGGGAAAAACTGAAGTTCCCATCTCATCCAAGGAAATACAGAGAATAATTACCTACAAAAGGTAAATTTCTGTGGGACCGCTGAGGTTGTTAAAGGCCTCACTACTGTGCATTGTTACAAGTAACTACATCTATAGGTACAGAGCTGTATAAACCTTGATAAAGATATGACAAAGGGTGACAAATTCTAGATCGTAGCAAGGTAATCAAAAGAGTCAGAACATTATTTAGGTATTAAAAGACACCTTGCTTGAAAATGGTGGCCCAATTTAAAGACCTGATGTGAAAAAGCAGAGAAAATGGTACTCAAAGACTAATTAGGAGTAATGCAATGGAAAGCAAAAAAGAAAAAGCAAGGATGACTACTAGTACTACTAACAGCTTCATCTATATTATGTGCTCTTACATCCTTGGAAGAAAGTGGCAGGAACATCATCATTTTCATCTTTTAAAACTGCACTCACATAGTTAAACAAAAAAAGACATTAGAATGGAGCATAAAAGGTCAACAGTCCTCTATGCAGAGATCTTTGAATCCAGAAAGTCAGCTTTGTTCTCTAACTCTCTTTCCTTCTTTTTTTCTTTCTTTCTTTGAAGCTTTCTTTCCCATGGTTCCTTAATCTAAACCCCTTCTCTAAGTGTGAAAATTCTACTCGAGACCTAGCAGCCTTTGGGGCATCCTGTTCACAACATCTACTATGACCTGAATCCAAGACAAGTATTGTCAGCAGCTCACACTGCCCACAGTGATACATTTGGCACTCAGTATTTCCCAAGAGCCAGGGCCTCAGTGTCCCCTAGTCATATTTAGCCTCAGAAGAGAAGAGTCAACAAGCCATGGGCAGATTTCACTTTGCAAGTGCAAGAGAGGACAAAAAGTTCTTGAGGGAAAGTTCTGCTGAGCACCTCTCAACCTGATGCACACAGATCAACAGCTACTCAGCAGGGTTTGCTCCCACACCACTGACTTTGCCAGAAGTGGACTAGGGAAGATTCACACAGTCTCTTCTTCCAGATCAGCTTTTGAGGCAATAAACTGCCAGTAGGGGGTAAAATACTCAACCAACAAAGTTGGATCTGGACAAAGACATTCCACAGTCTAATTGCATGTCTTTTCTGGTTTATACTTGTCTTGTTTCAGATCATAATATGCTTTCCTAGCACAGTAAAAAGGCATTGCAAGGTCTTAACAGAGAATAAAAAATAGCTAGTAATATCCAAAGACAATACATCTTCTGAATAAAAACAATACAGGTAATTGAAATATTTCCTTGGGAATTCTGTTTGTAAACTAGCATTACAAATCATGAATCAACAATTTTAAGAAATGTAACTTTATATAAAAAACCAGCATATGTTGAAAGTAAGACATTGCCACAGACAAGAACATAGGCAATCTCTGTGCAGTGAGATGGAAATCTGCTCCTTTTATTTTCTGGGCCACTGAACATCTCAGTTTCATGAAAAGCTGAATTGCTTTGAGCGTATAAAAAAAAGTGTTTCCGTTTGTATAGGCTATCTCTCAGCAAGATAAAGCCCAGAAATATTTTCATACAAACACAGCTAGAAACAGATATCCCCAGCCATCAAACTGTGGCATCCTTCAAGTGGACAAGCACTTACCTCCTATTGCACTTTGCTATGTCATCGAACAGGAGCTTCCACCGGGGTCGTCCAATCAAAAGCCTGGAGTTTAAAGCTTGATATTTTTCCCCAATTATTTTCTGCAAGAAACAAAAAACTCCATTCTGCCTGGTTTGCAAATTGCCTCATATTACCCAGGGCTCCCATTTCTGCTATTGGCTGACTTGCCAGGGTGCTGAGGTGCGCAACCTGAGCACAAGTACCACAGCTGTGATGAGAACTGCAGCCATCTTATGCACCAATATCTCTGCTCAGTACCTTTTCGATGGCTCTCCTTGGTGTTTGTTATACATTGTTCCTCATGCAGCTGCTCATTAATTTCCACATTACTTTTAAACCAATTTATTTAAGCCATAAAACAATAACCATGCTCCTATTACTCATTCCCACACTGGTTTTTAATGCTAAGCTGGAAGAAATGCTGCTGATGCAAAAATCATATTTCTGTCTGAAGTTTTTTTTTTTTTTCAAACTTTGTACAAGTAACTATTAAGATGACTACATCTGAAAAAGTAACAAGGGAAATCTTACTTTTCTCCCTGAGAGTAGTTTGCCAGCTGTTTTGAGCTGCTGTAACAGCAGCTGTAACAGCAGAAAGCAGCCAAAACTGCTCCCCAGATGGAACCCAATCCATTCCAGAGCACTAACTCACCAGCATTTTGATAAGGTGAAATGCCCTCCCATTGCAGGGCACAACCCTGGGTTTGGTGCCCTAATGCAACAGGAAGAGGCAGAGTTACATGTTATCTAGGCTCCCACATTCCCCCCATTGCTGAACAACCTGGAACATTCCTCATACCAATGCAAACTCAGTCCTGGCCAACTCATCCTCCTCTGGGCTTTTATAGACAAGAGGCATTTGCTGCAGGCTGGGCTCTTACCACACAGGCACAAGGGCTGCTGCACAAAGGGAGCATGACATGCAACTGCCCTGATTTTGGTAGCAGTCAGCACTTTGGACTAACACCAGTGAACACACCACCTGTATGGCCATGGAGACTTAACTCCTCCTTGAGCAATTATGAGCAGCATTATGCTTCATGGCAGTTTTGTTCAACAGCCACAAAAAAAAAGTGACTTTAAAGAAAGACTTCAACCAAAAAGCTGACTTAAATAAATTCGGCAGCTGCTTGATTAATATCACTATGCAGTAGTAGTACATTATATAGTATCAGAAAACTCCCTTTTAATTGGCTATTACTTCACTTTCACTACCTCATTGCATTGCAGTCCTGCTTCCAGTTTTAATTTTAACCTAACAGTTACACACCAGCTTCATCAATCAGGCATTTTCAAGCAGTCCATTTCAATCAACATACGTTGTCCAGGCATTACATTTGTCATAGTCATAACTACTGTGGCTATCACATCATTTAAACTATGGGATTGTGCTCCTACCAGAGCTGTGAATGTTATGCTATCTCCACCTGATACCAGGCAGATCCAAATCCTTTGGGCATGGTTTCTCACTGCATTTGATGTTTTGCAGTTATTGTCAGGCTTGTCTTTGGGCACCCTGTAGTCAGTGGAAAGCTTCCTGACACGGCACAGTAAAGACTTGTACCTAGGCTTATGGGCTAAATAACATAAAATGAAGATTGCAAGCATAAATAGTTACAGAAGATGCCAAGATTTGGGGAATTAGCCCAGCCTTGTCATTGGCAATACATGACAATTTACAGCTCAGTATCATTTTCAGTCTTACACATCAAGAAATTTCTACCTTTCATCTATTTATGAGGCAATGAAATAAAAAGCTTTTAAAAATAACTAGATTCTTTCAAAATATATATGGGAAAAGAAGATTTGAGCTTGCAAGTTCCTAGAACTATTCTGGTTTGGTTCTTAGCCCAGAAACAAAGCATATTTCCCATCGAACACGGCCAACTGTCTGGTCTGTGGCCTGGCCTGGAAGGACCTCGTTCCTAGAAAAGGAAGATATGGATTTCTGCCCACACCTAATCAAGTTAAGGGTACTGCACTAGACTCTCTTAATGCTGTGGGGATGAACTGGCTCTCTTGCTCTATTAATGAATCAGTCACCCGAGTTTATGGCCTCATCTCCTGTTTTTACCATCTGCAGTAATCCCCTTCTGCCTTTGACTGACAGTTTGCATCGCCTATTACTCCAAGGTCTAGTTTAGTTTACAAACAACATTTGGCCACATACCTGTATTCCATCTGTTTGACTGAGGTACAGCTGGATATTTATATAGTCTGGCCGATTCTCCTGCCAAAGCTGGGAGGATGATAAAAACAGCTAGTGAAATAATATTCTTTTTCTTAATCTAAGTGTGAAGTCACTTATGCCTACTATGCTGAGGGACATGGGTTTCAGCATCAGTGAAGTAAGCTTTTTAATGAAGAGGGTGTGCTTCCACAGCACCCCTTTGTGAATATTGCACATCATGCTGTGTAAAAAATATTATTTTAGGAAGCTACATGGCTCTTAAAATACACTTGGAATTGTAAATCCCACTCCCTTCTCAATCTGTCTACTAGCCAAATGACTAAGGGCCACTCAAAACTTCCCAGAATGCACGTGCTGCTCCTTCTGTCTCATAAAGTAGTCTGGACACAGATAAGTGCCCAGGCTACTGGAACATGGCTATGCTGCAATGAAACGTTGGTGATGGATACTCAAACTGGTTTGTGCAGCTCCAAAAACAAATGAAGCCTGGATCAGGCAGCCCAAGCTACTGCTGGAACTCATTTGTTTTGAGCAAGGCTGCCATGTTGTATAGAATGCCAGGTGTGTGGTGTGGGCATACCTTGCACTTAAGTTGTCAGGATCCCTCCAAACAACACCCATTACCTTGTTATGCAACATACAGAGCAGATCTGCAAACCAGCGGAAAGACTCAATGTCCCTGCATACCCAAATGAAGTAGAGTCTTCTGAGCTTGTAGCATTTCCAGCCGTCACTTGAAAATAAAATGTGTGGGTAGTTCAAAATTATAATTTTAAAGGGAAACATTAATTAGGATGCCTTATATTCATTAATGGAAACATGAATTTCCATTAGAAGCTAACTGCTAAGTTGCTCTTCAAGCTATGATACATCAGACACTGAATTGACCAACACAGCCTATTTGGATGATCCTGAGAATATTCAATCTCTAGCACAGAGCTAACAGCCATCACAGATACTAGTGCTTCCACACTAGGAAGTTGTCAGCTACACAGATGATTTGAGGAGCAAAAATGAATTCATGTATCATCATCAAACTTTTATTTCAAAGCAAAGGAGACATTCTAAGTTCAAGTGTATTTATTATGCTTTATTAGGTTTATAAAGCAGCCCGTAAGTGGAAAATATTGACAAATGCAATAATGGCAGGACTTAATTCTGCCTTTATATTTGAAAGGCTCTGGTTGGTTATAATTAATACTGTAGCAAAATCACAAAGACCAAATCAAATCAGAGCTCCATTGTGTTATGGAACTGTGTGATATATTACAGACTTCAGAAAATGCTGGTAGATAAAGTGCAGCCATGGGCAGATTCTGGCATTGCATCTAGGAAAACAGGACTCTCGTGTCAGATTTCTAAATCAATTAAAACACAAATAAGCACAAAGGAAGGAGATTTGAATGAACTGGGAAAGAAAACAGAAATAAAAAATGTCCTGATGAGTAATGAGTTGAAATAAAGCACATGTATTCAGGAAGCATTTTCTTAGTTAGCCAACACTGTTTTTTGTTGTTCTGATCACTGGAATGGTCAGTGCACAGTTTCCTCCTTTTCCTCCTAATATAATTTTCAGATAGGGAAGGCCATATCCTGTGCACTTCAAATGCCAATCCTAGGAGCCAAACCTCCGGGAAAAGTTTCATGATACATCTCACCATACCCACTGTGCTTTATTCCAAACTCTAGCTGCTGGCATATCCAGCAATATCTAGCTGCTGGCATATCCAGCTGCTGGCATATCCAGGTATAGGGATAATAGATCTATATAAGTGATGGCTCCAACCAGTGTCTTGCCTCCCCACAGCCCTCCCCTGAGAGGCAAGGATGGACACATCAGCAGCACCTCAGCAGCACGTAGAAGTGAGCACTCATCTTTCATGTAAACTCCCCAGAGAGAGTAAAGAAAGTGCTTTCAGACTGGGGAATACAGTGGTTTTCAAGTCCTGATTTCAATTTTTTGGTTTGTAAACTGCTGACCTGCCAAACAGGATTTTCTCCATCCCTTTCTGACTGCCTAAACTAAGACAAGCCCTTAGGAAGGGTCACAATCTGGTCAGATGTGACAAGAGAACTGTAAGCAGCAGCAAGGAAAGTTAAGTGCCTTTCATCATAAAAAGGGATAAAAAAAGAGAAAAATGCAAGGCATTTTGCATTGAAATGCCCCAGTTCAGTAACAAAACACCACTCTCAGTGATGAAACACTGCAGATGGCCAAAGAGGCTGGACTGCAAACTTCATCAGACAAGTCCAGCATAGATTTAAAATAGCACCCCAGACACATATGCCTGCATCTACCTCCAGCAGGATATAATTGCACAGTAGAGGTGCAATCCCCCATTACAACCACTTATATGTAACATTTCTTGCATATTTCTGTGTTACACTGCCCATAACAGCCATTATTTACAGACCCTTGTGCATAAAAACCTCTACCTTTCCTTAAAGTACACTATAATTTCTTAAAATAGGGCATAGGGTTCAACAGCTAAGTGGAGGGAAGGGCAGGGGCATGAATCAAATTATGTACATACAAGGGGAAAACAACAGAGCAGGAAACAAGATTTCAAGGACAGGCTGTGGACCTCTCCTAGACCTGTGTGTCCTTGACACAGCAGGACTGGCCTGGCTGCTCTGCAGCACTGGCATCATGAGGCAGTTTGCATGTTCATACCTGCCAATATCTGCTTCCAAGCCAGGGCAAAGACACACGCAGATCATCCACTAAACCAGTGCCTTGTTGATTAAATACTGAGGAGGGAAGCAGACTAAGACTGTTAACTTTTCCCCAGAATGATTCCCCTGTATACTGTGCAGTGCACAAGGGGAAGAGTGGCTACAAAGGCAGGTTATGGAATTAGCTCCTTGGAAGTCAATTTATGGCTTTATGTAGAAAAAAGGACATTGCAAAATCCTTTGGACACTACCATTTTCTTGCAGTGTCTGTGCAAATTCCTACAGCCTCTGATAACACACTGGTAGAGGAAAATATCTAATTACCTGCTGCTGGCCCATCTTTGTGTTCTGTGACATTTCTGGTAAACACTACCAGGGATAATCCATCACAAGGAAAACAGTCATTTTATCCACCTGAGCCCCAGGCTTTCAGCAAAAATTTACCCTGGTTTTGAGAGGATGATCCATATGCTTTCAAGAAAAGAAAATGAGGGAGCCCAAGATGGTCTTTGGGGGCTGCAGCACTATGAGACACATGAGGCTAATAACTTTCAGTAGCACTTAGCACTGTCAGGCCCAGCCCAGGTTAAGGACAGAAGAATGTGTACAGCATCTAAATTCCACACTTCACTTTGGAGTTAGACCTGACCATTGGCAAGTTCATCTTGGAAGAAATGCTTTAGTTGTGCATTGTAAAGCCCTCCCAAAGCCAGTTAGCCTCTCAGCCTCTCAGGGAAGGTTTGCTGCTTTGGCTGCTGTTTATACTGGGCCTTTGAAACAGGGGTGCTTAACCTGTGACTGGAGCTCTTAACCAATAACTCTAGCAAATAAAAAATCAATAGCAATCATAAAAGCAAGCCTATTTCACCAGCATAAGATTTGGTGGGAACCATGCTGTCAATGTGACAGAAGAACAAGAGGTGAAAAGTTTAATCTGCATAGAATGTGAAAGGCTTTACATTAAAATAAAATTTAAAAAGAGAGAGAGAAAAAGACAAGAAGGGAAAAAATAGAAAAATGCATATCTAAAATTTAAACTTTTCAAATGGAGTTAACATCTGCATGCTACCTGAATTCGGGTTGATTCCTTCCTATTAAAACATCAAGCTTAGACATTTACAAAAGTCAAACCAGGAGAGCTGGCCCTGCATTTCCAGCAGAAAAGATTGTCACAATTGTCTGACTCCCAAAAACTCTCATAGCACACAGCCTCATCTAAGTTGGGACTAGGGGAACAAGCCTTGCTGAAGGGCTGTGACCACATTAATCACAGGCTAAGCTGGTGGCAGGATACAAAGGCTGGTGACACTGTCCCCATCCAGGTGCATCACTGGCACATCTCTGCCACAACTCTTTGGGTTACACAGCTGGTATGAGAGGATTTATGCCCTTCAGGGACATCCCAGTCCTCTACATCTTTTCAAGGAACCATTAGCTTATACCAGTGGAAGTTTTCTAAGACCCTCAAAGCCTTTCTGACATGCACTGTTGCTGTAAATTGGGGCAAAATGCTTTAAAGGCTTAAGCTCACTTACAGCAATGTGTTGAGTATGGATGCAAATGGTGTAACTCCAATACCTCCAGCCACGCAGAGGCTGACCTCGTAGTTCAGGGATTCCTCAAAGGGACTTCCAAAAGGTCCATCCACATACAGTCTGCATAAAGAGCAAAAAGCATGCTTTTAGAGGAAACTGTTAAGATCAGAGAAAGGGAAAGAAAAGCAAACTGGAATTAAAACCCTACAAAGAATTTGTTTCAAATTTTTATTAGTCTTGGCATGCAGAATGTGAAAATCTTTTTCCTGGAAAGCTTTACATGGACAGGAATGAATGTACAGGTTGTGGCAAGAAAAAATGTTATCTAAAATCTCTTGGCACATTCCATGATTAGACAAGCTATTTCTTAATTGAACAAGTGGAGGTGACTAGATTATGGCTTCCTATTTTTTCTGGTGTTAGAGGGCAAAGAAAGGGCTGCACTAGATACAATAGTGACTTGGTGGGTCATATGTAGGAAAGAAAAGTATTACCGCAGGCCTAGGCCCTAGGGTCTATCACTGTATCCTGCAGCCATAGGGAGGAGGAGGAGAGAAGATCCAGCAGGCAGGAATTGTGCAGCAAGATTGATTTATTTAATTATTTTGCAAACTCTTGTACAGACTTTTTTCTTCATAGTCTAATTGGACAAAGGACCAGCCACCCCTTGGGGTGATTGGCCAAAATCCTAAAACATCCATTGTCAAAATATTTTTCTACTATACCATAAACAAGACTTTTCAAGGTTGCAGTTGGCTTGGTTGTTTACATTCCCTGCTACCTCTTCTGTGAGAGAGAAAAGTCTCTCATGGACTTAGAAAATAGCAAGAAAAATCCTTGCTAGCAGCATTTTTGTATCTACAGAAAAGAATTTGGCTAGGCCTGCCTAGGAGGTTCATCTTATACAGGTTTTCTGAAGAGAGAGAAAAATCGCTGAGTTGTTCCCCTTTGACTCATACCTCTTAATATTATAACCATTTTGTCCACTTGATTTTAAAGATTTGGAGACTGTGTTCCATTTCCAACCTATTTTTAATACTTCAGATACTATTGGATAGTACATTTGCTATAATTTAAAAATCGGTTTTAGGTATTTTCAAAAGTTTGACCTCCTACAAGATCTTTCCTACACTGCTGACAATCTGAGCAGGTCACCCATAGATAGCTCACAATTTATGGGCTGTAAGATTTTAGACAATTATATGGAAAAACATTTCATACACTACCTATGGAAAAACAGCTGCATATCTTACCTCAGGAGCAGATTCATCTTTAGAAACTGCTATAAAGAGAACTTGAACAGGACATTTACTCAAGGCCTGTTCTGTGTAGGGGTGACTCACTGGATAAGCACAGTTTAGGTAACAGGTGAATAGAGCCAAGTGTGGTGGGACCGGCACAATGTTCAGCAGCTCAGCAGACACATTTGCCCACAGATCTGCTGACTGAGAGCAAGCTTTGGCCTGAGTCCACTAAAAAGCTGCAACACACATCAGTTTCATACACACACACTGGTACTGTTGCACAACTGAGCTGCACATACTCCATTTCTAATGAAAGGGCGTAAGCTTCTCCTTTATAACAGCTGGAGAATTAAAGGCAGAGAAGACATCTCTTTTCCCAGACAAAGTCTTCCAAACCTCATCTGATTAATTCCTTTGGAGGGCTGGATTTTAGCCATAACTTAAGTTCTCAGTCTGATCTCATTTCTTTTAGTTTGGTGGTCTGACCCTTGGCATCATCTTGCCAGTCAAGACAACATCTTGTCTGGGTGTCTTTGGCCATTATGATCCTTCTTAGGAAATTTTTTCCAGACCTCTGCTATGGTTGACATCTTGATGCCTCATATGCTAGGCTCCTTCTTCTATGGTGTCTTAATTGAACACAGATAACTACCAACTTTCTGATAGATCTGGACTCTGATCCTTAACTATGTCCTGTCTTACAAACTCCTTTCTTGGTGTCCTGCCTGGAGAGAAAGGGAGAAGACACTGGCCTAGCCACAGACATCATCAGAAGGCATTGGAAATGTTTTTAAGCAAACAAATTTTATAACTAAGCCATCTTCAACCTAAATGTGCTTACTCTTATTTCTGTATATGTAGTCTCTACAGTATTCTAAAAACGTGCTCTTGGAGAATCTCAAAACTTTGCAATGTCAAGTATGTTAGTTCCAGCATGATGAGAATATTAGAAAAACAAATACACTCCTTACTTAAGACAGACATATTCTTTTACACAATGGGGCCAAGAAAAACTTAACTGGCCATGTGCATACAATATAAACAGAATTTTAAGCATCTGCTCATTAAATGTTTCCTCTTACATAACACTTTATACCGCACTTACTTAAAAAGGGTTTATTTTCCACTAATGAAATTATACTACTGCTCGTTCAGAGTGCAGCAGCAACTGCTTCAAGAGATCTAAGAGTTGCACTATCACTTGACTGAGTAGGTAAAGGAGTATCTCTTGTTTAAATAAACAACAGGGAAAATGTTGAGAAGCAGGCTGTAACACTGAAATAAATCTGGTCCAAGGGATATTCTGAAAGAAGTCCACAAATGTTATGGGTCTCAGATGTATATGTAACAAATGCAACAGAGATCTAATTTTAGGATATCAGAGTATATAAAAAAAGAAAAAAAACCAAAACAACTGGATAACAAAGACCAGCAACCCTGTCATTCCTGGCATACCTCTTACACATGTTACCCTAATCAGCCCCCACCTAGCTGGTGAAATCTAGAGAATTGCTCCTAAAGGTATGAAGTGCAAAAACACAGGCCTGAGGGAAATTACTCA